>NW_002987087.1:168871-205861 GCF_000006295.1 Pediculus humanus corporis
TATATAATAATAAGAGAGAACGTAATTTTTTTTTTTAATAAGAAACCGTAAAATATATATATATATATTTTTAACCGGAAGCGGAAAAACTTTCAATAAACTTTTTAATTAAATTTTTTTTTTTTTTTGTTTTCGTGTCTTTTTTTTTTTTTAATTTCGGTTTTGTTTTGTTCGTTTGTTTGTTGCAAGTTCAATCCAATAAAAAATGTCAAAAATTACAATTTTATTACTTTATAGTATTAGTTAATAACAAGGTTAAAATGTTACCTAATGATAATAATGATAATAATAATAATAATAAAAATATAAAACATTTTTTCTCTTTCTCTCTCTCTCAGTTGTTTTGACGAATCGGACAGGAAAACTTTTATCATCTTTTTTTTTTCTTTTCATCCTCCCCCCTCTCTCTCTTTCTCTTCACCCCAATTCCTTCCTTCACTTTTCTCTTATGTAATCATAACAAAAACTTATGAAACATTTTTCTCTCTACAAGAGAGAGAGAGAGAGAGAGAAAAAAAAAGGAATCATCTAATGAGTTCTCATTAATTTTAAAACTTTAATTTTCAACTAAAATAAAGTTTTTGTTTGAACTTTGTGTATAAAACTTTTTAAACGTGGTTGTAGTTGTAGTTGTAGTCGTCGTCGACGTCGACTTTTCTAGAAAGGAACAGAAATTTTTAAATGTTTAAAACTCATTGTTAAATATTTTTTAGTTTCACCATTGACGAAAAAAAAAAATTGATTTCGAGTACCGATTGCGAGTAATATAATGTTTTGAAACAATTGGGTTGTTTAAAAAAAACAAAATGGCGGTAAAAAATTTATTAACGGTTGTTTTTGAATCGCCGTAATAGCTATTTCCGGTTTTAAGTTAAATACGTTTTAAAATCCGTACGTAATAAATAGATAATAACAACTCGCCGTGATTATAATAATTTTTTTTTTCGTTTATAAAATTACGCCGCGTTTCTCTCTCTCTCTCTCTCGTGGAAAAATTTCTCCAGTGTTCTCCAAAATTTTTTTCCAGTATCATAACTTATATTTTTCAAAAATAATTTTATAATTTAACAAGAAAAAAAAAACGCGCGCGTACCTAAAAAAAAAAATTGTTTTAATCATCGTGAACGTTTATTTAACGTTCGTGTCACTAGAATAATACACTCATTTGATTTTATTTTTAAAAATACATTTAGTTATCATATTTAAAATGATTGATGAATAAATGAGAGAGAGAGAGAGAGTGGGTGGGTGGGAGGAGCAGCATCAGCAGCATCAGGACCAGGAGTTTAAAAAGGATGAGAACTCGGGGTGGGAAACGGATATTCTTATTATTCCACGTTTTTTATTTACAAGTAAAAATTCAAGAAGAAGAAGAAGGGGAGGAAGAAGGAGGAGGGGGAGAGAGAGAGAGAAGGAGAGGGAAAAGAATGAAAATTTATTCACAGAAGTTTTTTATTTTGCAAGTCCAATTAAGTCTTCTTTCCTTATTTTCTCAACTTGAACGAATTCAATTTGTTTTTTTTTTTCAACTTCATTTACCATCTAATATTCTCTGTTTGGCGGAGCAAATCAATTTCTTTTAAACCTTACACTGTCAGCGATATTTACCCGAATTTCTTCTTCTTCTTCTTATTCATCATCATCCTTTTCCTTTTTTCCTTTTTAAAAAAAAAAAAAAAAAAATCGCTGAAAAAGAATTTCTTGTCGTTTCTCTTCACGTATTTTTTTTTTTTTTTTAACAGAAAAACTGGCAGAAAAAAAAGGAAAATTTTAATTTTATTTCCTTTTTAAAAAAAAAAAAAAATTTTTTTTTTTTCCAGAACTCTTTAACTTCCTTTTTCTACTCTCTCTCTCTCTCTTTTTCTCACCTGAATTTTTTTTTTATTTGATTTTTATTGTGTTTTTCGATTTTTGACAGGTAATTTTATGTTTATTACGTAACCGATTCATGAATAATTCAAATTGTTTTTTGTTGTTTTTTTTTTTTTATTCTGGAATTTTTTTTTTTTTTTTATAAATAAATTTACGTGCTGGAATACGGAAGGAAAGAAAAAAAATCAAAACGTTTTCCTTTCCTTTTTTTCCTTTTTTTTATATACGGCGACGTTTATTAATTTTTAAATCGTTTTTTTTTTTAAATAATAATAATTTCTCTTAAAAAAAAAAAAACTTAAAAATTAAAAATGGCGTCGACGATGATTTTCAAACACGTTCCAGATGGAATGAAAAAAAAAAAATGATATTAATTTTTAAAATGTTTCGAAAGAGTTTTTTTTTTTTTTGTGTGACCTTTTGTAATAATTTAAATTTTCCGTTTCCGTTATTACTATACGTTTTTATTATTATTATCATCATGTTAAAAGTCGTCGTCGTCACATTTAAACTTTTTATTATAAACGTATTTATTAAAAAAAAAATAATGATGATGATAAAGTTTTTTCGTTCGAAGGATTAATTTACGAAGAAAAAAAATGGCGGCGACAACATTCGTTTATTAAATACTTAAGACAGGAAGTAATGGAAATATTAAACCGGATATGATAATTCGTTACCTGTGATAAAAACAAACAAACGCACACGCGCGTATGTGCGTGTGTGTGTGTTTAATAAAATGCATATTTAAAAGAAAATTTATTCTTTCTTTTTTTTTAAATTTAAAATTTAAAATTTTTTTTTTTTTTTTATAAAAAATAATTTTAACTTTAAAGTTTGTCCCAAAGAAATTTAATGGAAAATTTTAGAAAAAAAAAAAAAAAAAAAAAAAGTTTCCAGTTTTTTTTTTTTTTTATGATGAATAAATTTTTTTTTTTTTACATTAAAAATTATTTAAATTTTTTTTTTATGTATTTTTTTTTATTTAAAAAAATTGAAAATCTTCCTCCATTTAAATATATATATATATTTTACAAAAATGCAAAAAAAAAACTAAAGCAGAAGAAAACAAAAAAATAATGATAATAATAATAATTTTTTCTTTCCTACTTTAAAGTAGAAGACATTAAAAAAAAATTTAACTAAATTTCATCATTCATTTTGGCACCAACTGTTTTTTTTTTTTTTTAAACATTTGCATATTTTAATGATAATAATGATAATAATAACGTTCGAAAAATATATCGCTTTATTACGTAATAACAATTACGTTGTCGCCGAATCGATCAATGATGAGAATGATGATAATAATAATAATAATAACAATGGTAATAAATTTCAAATTTTATTTCGTGTTCGTCAATTAATTAATTTATTTATTTATTTATTATCATTATTATTATTATTATTAATACTTAATCCTATTAAATATCAAATACGGAAAAATTAATTAAAGACGACGATGAAATAAATGATTGATCGAATTATCATTATTATTATTATTATTGTTTTTTTTTTTTATACGTTCTCAATTACGAAAACCGATTTATTTTTATTTCAAATGTTTTATTCGTTTTTCAACGAAAATAATAATTTTTCCCTCCCCTCTCCCCTCTCCCCTCTCTCATTCTCACTTTTCTCTTCCTTCTTTTTGATCATTTTCCCTCTTTTTCCACTTCTCCTTTTTCCTCTTCTTCCTTTTTTCCCCCTCTTTTTTCGCTTCGAATCGTTTTTCTCTTCTCCTATTTTATTCTTTCCCCTATTTTCTTTTGCTCCGCCTTTTTCCCCTTCCTCTTTTGTTTTTTGTTACCTCCTTCCCCTCCTTCTTTTTTTTCAATTTCCCTCCCCTCCCGTTTGTTTTTTAAATTAAAAAAAATTTAAAAATAAATATTTTCAACGTCGGAAATAGTTGAGAAATTAATAATAAGAAAACCGGAAACAACGACGACGACGACGACGATATTAAAACAAAAAAAAAAATTTTAACCGCTTCCGCCACCTTAAACCTTATCGTCATTATCATTATCATTATCATTGTTAATATTATTATTATTAGTTTTAATAATTTCTGACAAGTACTCGTGAATTTTTTTCCTTTTTTTCTCTTTTCTTTTTTTTTTTTCTTCCTTTCTTCCCATCCATCCGGTTTTTTTATATCTTTTCGTTTAACTTTTTATCCTGTTTTCACTCCCGATCAAAATTTCAATATCCGCCATTTTTTCAGTCGGTTTCGTACATGTTTTTCACTCGATACGCTTTTTAATAAATTTCCAAATTTTCACTTTTTTTTTTTTTAAATTCTGGATTTTTCCTCTCATCCCCTCTCCCCATTCTTCCTCATTATTCGCTTTCTCGGGGAGTTTAAAAAAAAATTTTCTATCTTTATCTGACATTCATTTCCCCCGTCCCCTCTCTCCCGCCGATTAAAAAACTTTTTATTTTTTTTTGGGGGGTTATTTACTTTTAATTACAATTTTACGTCATCCATAATTTTGTTTTATTTCCGGTAAATTATTTTAATATATATAATCAACGTTGCCAAATTTATCAATAAAAAAAAAAAAAAAATTTTTTTAATAAACGATAAAAATTTTTTTTAAGAATTTGAAAAACGACAATTTTCCGACCGAAATTGTATCGAAAAAAAGTTTTTTTTTTTTTTTTTTTTTTACTTCGTCCAAGACCTAATGAACGCCATTTTTTTTTTTTATATTTTCCTTTTGAAAAAATATATATATATAAATAAATAAATAAAAAAAGAAAACAAATTTTAAACTAAATGTAAAAAAAAGTTTTTCTTTTGTTTGTTTGTTGTTATCATTTTGCAACAAACACAAAAAAAAAATTTTATTTGGTCAGTGCCAAATGTGTTGAACTATTTTTTAACAAAAAAAAACTTTGTTTTTATTTTTTATTTTTTTTGCTATTATTGAAAACCGCTATGAAACAACGACTTGGCAAAATCTATTTGCTGTCGTTAAAGTTTTTTTCCATATATAAAAATTTTTGTTGAAAGAATTTTTTCTATATAAAATTTTGTAAACTCACTAACTCACTCACATTAATTTTTTACGATTGATTTGATGACGTCATTTATCTAATTCAAACTTTATATAAATAAATAAAGATGGTGGGGAAGAGGGAGAGAGAGGGGGAAAAGGGTTATAATAACGGTTTTTTTTTTTTACGTATTCGATTGTAAATTATGTCGTATTTATGTAATGAAATTGACGTATTAATAATAGCAAAAAAAAAATTTTTTTTTTTTTTTAAAGGTTATAAGTTAACGAATAACGTAAGTTAAATCTTTTTTTTTGTGTCGTTTTTACCTTTTTCAAAGGAAGGATAATTTATGGTTTTTTTTCATTGGTAAAACTTGAAAATGTCGTTCTCTCGAGATTTCTCTTCCAAAGTTGAATCACTACAAAAAAAGGAAAAAAAGGAAAAAAAAGGAAAGAAAAAAAAAAGGAATTTCTTTAGAATATGACTCTCGTAACACACGAATGATAAATATATATATATGGTGGCAGTTGAAATGTTATTGTAAAGATTTACCACCCACCACCGGAAACGGTATTTACCTTTTTTCCTTTTTTTTTCCTTTTTTTTCTTTTTTTTGGAAAAAAAACAACAAAAAGAATGGAGGATTTTCTTTTATTGTTGATGATTTAAAAAAAAAACAAAAAAAATTCGAATAAGAGGTAAAAGAGCGAAGGGGGAAAAAGAAAGAGGGAGGAGGGAGGAGGAGGAAGGAGAAAAAAGAGGAGGGGGCGTAAGGTTTACATAAAAAAAAATTTTTCCTTTCATCGTTTAAGTCAAACGTGGATACGTACGAGTTTTAAATGGGAAGAGAAGGTGTAAGCGTACGTTGGGGGCGACTGGGGGGTGGGGCGCGTGTGAAAAAACACATTTTTCATATTAAAAAAAAAAAATTTTTTCCCTTTTTTTTTTTTTTGTTCCGTTCCGTTCTCTCGAAAGTAAAGCTTTTAGTTAATTTACAAAAATATTAATTTTCTCTACAACTACAAAAACTTTTGAATGAAGGTTTTAATTATACAAAAAAAAAAAAAAAAAAAATTTTTTTTTTTTTAATGTGATGACGACCCAAAAAAAATTTTTTTTTTTTTTAAACAATAATTTGAATTATTTTTCCCGGGGGAAAAATTTAAAACTTTGACGTATGAATTTAAAAAAAAAAAAAAAAGGTTCGTTTACGTAAAAGTTTTATATATAAAAAAAAAAAAAATTCTACAAAACGAATAAAAAAAAAAGGTTGGCCAACCTGTTTTTTTTTTTTTTATTTTAATTATCCAAAGCGTCGTTGAAAATTTTCTTTTTTTTTCTTCTTCTTTTTCTTCTAAATCATTTTAAAATTATCATTATTATTTTTTTTTTTGTTGCAAAAGCTAAAGCTAAAATCAAAGGGCCAACGGATTTATACGTTAAAACCGGAAGTTCCGTTAGTATATCTTGTAGCATAAGTCAAGGTCCACACGATTTAGGAACAGTTTTTTGGTATAAAGATAAAAATATTTTAAGGGTTTGTTTTATTGTTTGTTTATTAATTTTTTTTGATTGTTGTTGTTGATTTGATTGTTTATGTAAGGAATGAAATTTTTACAGGTTCAAAGTTCACATCCGAACGATTATGAACCCGTTGCGAGAGTTACCATTGATACCGAATGGACGGATGTTTTGACGTCATACCTTCGGATAAGCAACGCAAAACTTTCTGATTCTGGTAATTACACGTGTACGCCAACAATAGCAGAAGCTGCTAGTGTTAACGTACACGTGATAAGCGGTACGTGTTATCATTTTTATTTACTTTTTTTTTTTTCTTCGGCCTCTACTTTTTTTTTCCTTTTTTGCTGTCACGTCAGCACATTTTATTCAATTCCTGTCGACGGTTTTATTTTTTATTTTTTTTCGTTTTTCTTTTGACTTTTTTTCGTTTTTTCTCACTCTTAATTTACTTTTCGTGTTTTATCGGGTTCGTTTTTTTTTTTTTTTTTATGAAAAAAATTTTCGAGTGGTTTTTATTCTCTCTCTTTTGAATTGACGTTTTCTTTTTATCATTTTCAATAAATTTTCTTTTTTTTTTTTTTTTTTTTTTCTATTACCCCGACGACAATTTAATTATTTCCTTTAGAATTTGAGATTTCGAATCGGATTTTTTTTTTTTATCTCACCTCGTAATTCATAAAAAAAATTTTTTTTTTGTTTGTTTGTTTGTTTGACGTCATTTTCTTTTTTTAATAAATTTTCCATCGATTTTTTTTTCTTCTTAACTACACCCTCTTGATAGTTTTATGAAAATCGATTTAAAAATGTTTCATTAACAATTTTGTAAGAATATTAATTAATAAAAACGGTTTTTTTTCTTATTATTCATAACAAACGCGCACGCGCACACGCCCCCACTTAATAGTCTGAGAGACTGTGTATAAGTTAGGAAAACTTTTTTTTTTTTTTTGATTCGTGGGAAAAAGTTTTTATTATTATTATTTTTTTTTCAAAAAAAAACTTTTTCCATACTAGCATTTATGAAAAGTTTTGTATTTTATACCAAGTTTTTATTTATTGTTTTTAACGACGACCATTTTCTTTTATTTTATTCTAGTTTTTTCGTATAAGATAATCTTTTATCTCATTTTCTTCCCGTCTACCTTCCTTTTTCTTTTTTATTTCATTGTTTATCAAATGAATATATATATTCATTAAGGAAAAAAAACTAAACTATATTTTTAAATCGTTAAGAAAATTCAAAAACAATGACAAATAATAATAATAATAAAATTTTCTTTTTTTTGTACCTTGTACCAAATAATACGGATTTAATTTTCTTCTTCTTCTTCTTCCGCTTCACTGGATTCCGGAGGCAAAAACCACAATGGAAACAGATGAAAGGAATTCCTTCCTTTTATTTTTTCCCTATTTATTTCTTTCTTTCTTTCTCTCTTTTCACCGCTCCCCCCACCACCACTCCTGCTCTTCCATCTCTCTCTCTCTCTCTCTCTCTCTCTCTCTCTCTCTCTCTCACGAGTTAGCAATTTTCTTAATATTATCCATCTTTATTTATTTTTATATTTATTTTTTTTTACATTTTCTTTCCTTTTTCTCTCGGTTTCTCTCTCCCCCTCTCTCTCTCTCTCTCTCTTACCATTTATAACTTTTTCAGCATTTTCCTTTTCCTTTTTCATTTCGAATCTCGTCGACTCTTATATACATACATACATATATAAAATTTAAAGTTAATTTTCTATAACGAAAATTCTTTTTGTTAAGTTTTTAAATTTATTAAATTCTATTATTTGGGGTTTTGTTTATTTGGTTTATTATTATTATTATTATTATTATTATTATTATTATTATTATTATATATTTTCAAGGTCGTATAAAAATATTTTAATTTTTCAAACTTTATAAACAAACAAATAAATAAATAAATTTTAAAAAATAAAATAAAAGGAAAATGGTAATCGTAATAAAAAAAAATTTTTTTTTGTTTTGTTTATCCCCTCCCCCTTTTCCCCTTTCCTTCTTTTTTTGTTTTTTTTTTTAAATTAAAATTTAACGTGAAAGGAAACGGAAAAGGCAAATTTCAAAGGAAAAAAAAGGAAAGGAAAGGAACAAAAAAAAAGGATTTGAATTACGATGTGCGATACGTTTATTTATTATTATTATGTGACCACCTCAAGGTGTCAACATAACCGATTGTTAACTTTAATGAATTCACAACAAACAAAAAAAAAAAAAATCCCAACGCCATTCCTTTCCTTCCTTTTTTTTCCTTTTTTTTCTTTCCTTTTTTTTCCTTTTTTGTAAATAAAAACCAAGTTTTTAAAAATTTTATCTGAATAATTTTTCTTTTTTTTTTTTTGCAATGACAATGAGTAATGTACTTGTTCTGCGGGATACGATGAAAAAGAAAAAAAAAATCTACGAGATAAAATAGAAATAAACCAAGTGACAACGACGAAAACGACAAACGTTTCGTATACGACAAACAAACAAAAAAAATAAAAGAAAAATTTCCACCAGTTTTTACCGATTTCTTTCCTTCTTTTTTTTTTTCTTTATTTATTTTTTTTTTTTTAGTTTCCGTTTCCTTCATCACTCGTCATTATCATCATCATTATCATTATCATTATCATAACTGTCATTTATTCATCGCGAAGTTTAATTTTTTTATTTAATTTACAACAACAATAACCAAAAAAAAAAGAAAATTTTTTTTTGTAACTTCGATACGGGCGTGTATCACTTCGACATTTTCTTTTTTTTTGAATTTGCATTGTTGCCAATTTTCAAAAATACGTTAATGAGTAATTAATTGTATTAAATTTTCCGAGGGATTGTTAACTTCATTCGCCATTTTAAAAACTCGTTTAAAAAATTTTAAATTTAAAATTTAAAAAACGGAAGAGGAGACAAAAAAAAGAAAATTTTGGTCAACCGGATGAGACGAGGTTTCGATATTTGGTTTTTATATGTAAACTTCCGGAAAAAGGTTTTTCACTGTTTAAACAAAACTTTTACCATCAAATCACGCCAAGGAACCGGAAAAGGACATATGGGTTATGCATTTGAATTTTACTTTTCGAATTCTTTTCCGTGAATTTTCGGTTTTCGCGATTTAAATGCATCCGGTTCACGATCATTTTTCGCGTGAGAAAGCAAAAAAAACGGGAAAACGTTTCAAGATCATCATTTAAGGGGGGGGGTACGAAGGGTTTTAAGATTCTTTTTTTCCTCCTTGCTAGAGGGCAGGTAAGGGAGTAAGAAAATAGAAATAGGGCAACACCGCAAAAGTGATTTGTACGAATAATTAAATAAATTTAAAATCGTTTTTTCGAGTTTTTCACGGGTTTTTCTTTTTTCAAATTTTTTTTTTTTTGTTTTCCGTCGTTTAAAAAAAAAAAAAAAATTTTCTTTTTTTTCGATAACGTCTTTCTCAGGTAAATATAAAAAATAAAAATTTTCGTCTGCTGTCTTACAATTTACCGACGACGATGAAAAACTAAAAAATTTTAAAAGGGAAAATGGAAAAGTCGAATAATAACTCGAGGGTTTTAAAAAGAACCTAAAAATTATTTAAAATATTTCAAAACAAAAAAGGTTGCAGTGCAAAACACTCGAAGGGATTTTAAAAAACCAAAAAATCGACGGATTTGTTGTAAAAAAAAAAAAAAACGCGGCAAATTAATTCGGTTTAAATTTAAAAAAAAAAAAAAAAATTTCGAAAGAAAAATAATAAAATCAATCATAATTATTATTATCATTAAAGTTTTTTCCTTTTTTTTTTTTATAAAGTTCAATAATAAGAATTAAATTTAACTCATCATCATCATCATCATCTATGCGAAATATTAAAAATTTTTTCGGTTAAAAGTACCAACTTTGAAAAAAAAAAAAAAAAAAAAAAAAAGAAAAATTTTTTATCGTAACTTTTCAATTATTGAAATTGATATTGACAGAACGTTTAACTACCACCACCACCATCATCACTACCACCACAATCGTCACCACCACCACCATCACCACCACCACTATCGTCACCACCATCACCATCCCCATCGTCATTACCAAACGTCACATCCACCTTTCATTCTTTCAATTTCAATGTTTTTTTTCACTTTTCGTGACGTCATATTTTACGTAATAATAATAGTAATTTGCATTAAATTAAAATTTATTCGGTACGAAAACAACAACGCATGAAGAATAATAACCGTGCGGAATTAAGAAAATTTTTCATAAGTCATAGAGTAAATAAACTCAAATCGCGGTATAAACACTAAAAAGTTTAAATTAAAAACTAAACCGATTTTTTTTGTTTGTTTTTTTCCTTTCTCTCTCTCTCTCTTTATTTAAAATGATGATGATGATGATGGTAATGATGATGATAATAATGATTGTTTTTTAATTTTTTTTTAAGGTGAACATCCGGCAGCGATGCAACACGGTAATAAAAATACAGCAAACGTCGTCATTTCATTACACAGCACCGTTTATTCTCTCGTTGTTTTTTTTATAAAACGTCTCAGATGAAATTAGGAAATTTTTTTTATTTTTTGTTAAATTAATTATCATTATCATTACGACAACAACCGCAACAACAACAACAACGACGGCATTTCGTTTTCAAAGTGGAAAAAAAAAAATTACGAAAGTCAAAAAAATAGTTAATAATCAATTAGATGAATAATGAAAACGGAGACGATGGTGATAGTGGTGATGATGATGATGATGATGGTGGTGGTGGTGGTGGTTGTGGTGGTCGTGGCGGTGTATCCGAAGATGATGATGATGACGATAGACGTCGAAGAATAAAAACCGAAAAAAACAAAATAAAAAATAATGCACAAAAAAATAGTTTGCAACAGAGCACCAACTGTACATTAAAAAAAAAAAAAAAAAAAAATTTATTTTCATTTTGGCATTTTACATTTTTTATTATTATTATTATTATTATTATCATTGTAAGTTTATTGTAATAATTTTATGTATAAAGAAAGAATGAAAAAAAAAATTAAATAATAAATATATAGTTTATGTATAAATAAATAAATAAATAAATAAATATGTAAGGAAAAATAAATAATTTTACGTCACAGAGTTTTAAAAAAATCTACTGCTGGAAATCGCTCCAGGAAATTTTGTTTTTTTTTTTTTTTTTTTTTTTTAAAGAAGAAGTCAAACAACAAAGGAAGAAAAAGATGGTGGTGATACGTTATCATCTCAGGAAAAAAAAAAATGTTTTTTTTTTTTGTAAAACGACGTCGTCATTATTATACTTCAAAAGAAAATTCTAGAAAATCGACTGGTTTTGTTTTTTGTTTTTAAAATCGTTTTTAAATCTTTTTCTCTTTTTAATAATAATTAATATAAAAGCATAGAATAATAATAATGATAATAATGAGGTTTCTTTTTTTTTCTTTTTCCTCTCCTCTCCTCTCTCCCCTTCCCTCCTTCTCCCTTTTATTTAATTTCCTTTTGATGTTTTTTTTCCTTTGTCGTTGGAAAATTCCTTTCTATTTTTTTTATAAATGTAATTAATTAATTTTAATTTTTTGATTCGTTTTTTTTTTTTTTCTTCCTCTTTTGTAAGTTTGACGGTTTATAATGAAAGAAAATCTCCGTGAAAATTTTTTTTAAAAATTGTTTTCTTAAGCTGTTTGTTCACTTTTTTCTTTTTTTTTTTTTTAAAGAAAAAGTAAAAAACTTGTTTAGAAAAAAACTAATTTTGAATTCAAATGAGATTTTCTAGTTTAATTTTTTTCACTCTCAAAACTTTTTCTTTTTTTTCCTTTTTTTTCTTCCTCTTAATTTTTATTAACGTTTTTTTAAATAAGCGTATAAAAAAAAAAAAAATTTTTTTTCTTTTTCCTTTTCTTTTCATTTTTTTTTTTATTAAGAAAATAATTGTAAATATTTAAAAAGTCCCCCCCCCCCAAAAAAAAAAAAAAAAAAATTATACCTTTAATTAAATTTACCTTTTTTTTCTGAGTTTATATGTTACAAGAGACATCTGTTAATTGTATTATTAACTAAATTATTGTTTTATCTTTATTAGTTTTATTTTTTGCCGTAAAAGCGCTGTCGTCATCAAACCAACGCTTTTTTTTCTTTTTAAGAACACGTTTTCTTGTTAAGACTTTTTCAAAATGCTTTTGTTTTTTGTTTTTAAAAATTATAAAAGATGTCAGGACTTGTACTAAATTTCAGCTTTTTTTTGCTATCAGAAGTTTTTCATTTATTTTTAATACATTTAACATATCAAACTTTTTGCGTTTTTTTTTTTTTATGTTTTAATATTATTAATTTTCATACGTAAAAAAATTAAATTTATCTTTCTTATCAATTAATTTATCGACTCCCATTAAATAATTAACAAACTTGCAATCCTCAAAGAGTCAAAAAAAAAGGGCTCAGGACTGCCACGGGAATGGATGGGTTACTGGAACCCGGGAGGTAGTGACCTCGCCGATCTCTGTGGCAGGGAACATGAATGCGCCACTGATTCAGATAAAATTATTTCAGGGACTAATGATAGATTCGTTACAGTTACTCAGAGGAGTAAAAAATGCGCAAAACAAATAGTGGGCCTACAGTGGTTGAAAAGGGGGATAAAAAGGCGAAATCTGCTCACGATGGCTCGCAGTTCAAACCACCACGGCAGCGATGATGGTTCTTAAAAGGGCCGAGGGTGGAAAGTCCTTCGCGGAGGTCTTGGCTGCTGCGAGGGAAAAAATCCAACTACAGGACTAAGGCATTAGCTCGATTAGAATTCGGCCATCTGCGGCAGGAGTGTCATTAAAGTTAAGGGAGAAAACAAAACAACTAAAGCGGCAGATCTAAGAGCCAAACTGACGGAGGCGGTTGGGTCAATGGGGGGGTTACGGCAACTTCCCATGAAAAATGGTTGCAAATATTGTAAAGAGTGAAGCCGGATCGAAAGAGACAATCGTAAAGGTTTCACTCTAACATGAATACTGTATTAAATTATATATGTATATGTATTTGTGTAATTATGGGAGGCAGGACCGAAAGTGAAACCTCGGGAATGTCTTCCAGATTGTCATTGTCGTTGGGAGAAAAGCATCCCAATCAGGTGGAGCGGATCTCTGCAACGGTGGGGGATCCGCTCCCATCCTCGCGAGTGCGGATCTGATGATTCCGGCTTTGAGGGGGGGGGTAGAGGCTAAATTGCAGGTCATACTCCTGCGACCACCCCTACTCCTCAGCAGGAAAAAGCGCAGTGAAGCACATACAGAAGTTTTAGTTGGGTAGAGGCTTTGGCTGAGTCCCCCCACACTCTTCCTGCTACCGAGTGGGGAGGTTAGTGCGAAATGCATTTTTCCCGGGTTAACAAAAAAAAAGTCTTTCCAGTTTTCTAGATCCTTGTAAAAAAAAAAAAAATACGGGAAAAAAATCATTCGACCGTGATTTTGTGATTTTAAAAAAAAAAAAAATTTCAAACGAAAATTTCGCATGTTAAATAATAATAATAATAATTTTTTTTTTAGAATCTATAAAATCTATAGCATTTTAAAGCAATTAAATATATTATTTTGTGTGTCAATAATTAGAATTAAATAAGTTAACATGCGTTTACGTCATGTCAACTTATTTAAATTAATTTTAATAGTTTTATTTAACAATTTATTATAAATTGTATGTATCAAAAGTTTTGTAATTTATTCTAGATTATTATAATAAAATTGGTTTTTTATTTGTACTCCTGATTTTAAGTGTGAATCCATTAATTGTGTTTTTTTTTTTTACACCTCCATTTTTTTAAGTTTGCCTGATATATTTGAACAAATTTTGGAATATTTTTAATGTAAAATTACGATTTTAAGCGGCAATCCAATGTTTACGTTTTATTTTAAGTGTGTCATTTTATTTTTGCGGGGACCCAATTTTGAATTTTTTTTTACTTTATACCTCCTTGGATCTTATGTTTTTCTGATACTTTTGAACAAATTTTTCGATATTTTTACTTCAAAAGATTAGAAAAAAATCAACTGCGTTTAGATTACTTATACGTCTGTAATTCTAATTTATATACTGTGCATAAGTTAAGGATGAAATGCATGAGCGAAAATTATGAAATGAGGAAATAGTAGGAAAATTAAGTATTGAATTAGTTCTGAGGAAAAAGTTATATAATGACTGATTCATAATTGTAATAAAGCAAAATGATAACAAGATAAAGACAGAACCGAAAGGCAAATCTTGTTCTACTGTTGAACAGAGTCAGCCCGACAAGGTTGTGAATCCTTGGACTGTGCCTTGGACTGCTTGGCGTGGTGTATCCGGAGGAAGGAGAACTAGAAAGAAATATTCGGAAAGGTTTACCCTTTTCAAAAAAGGATAAATTATTTAAATCCGATAAATAAAATTGGATTTTTAATTTATAATCGATTAACCGGAAACGAATAAGAAATAATTATTAAAATAAATAAAAAATCATTAATAAATAAATAAATAAATTTTTTTTAAAAATTTTTATTTTATTTTTTTCTTTTTTCATCATTTTTTTTTCTTTACGATTTTTTTGGAAATCGTATATTATCATTATCATAACTTTATCATCATCATTATCATCATCAGCATCATTTTTTTTTATACATCTACATTGTACATTTATATATATATATATATTTACATATATATATATAAATTATTTATATATAAAAAAAAAATAATAATAATAAAAAAAAAACATTTATTAGTTTTCTACTGAACGATTTTAACACCGATCAATCAATCAATCAATCAATCAATCACTGATTTAAAAAATAAAAGAAAATTATCATTATCATTAATATTAATATATATGTACAAAATGAGAGAAATTATGTTTGTCTTTACATATATATATATAAATTTTTTGTAAAAACAAAACGAAACTATTACTTTCTGGAAACCATTTTTGTTTTTTATAAAATGGCGTACAATTTTTTAAAAATAATATCCGGCAAAAAAAAATAATAATAATAATTTTTTTTAAACAACATGCATCATTAATTATTAATTTATATACATAATTTTTTTTTAATGTATGAATCGTACGCGCGTTTTTTTTATTTTTACGCGTTTTCTTAAACGTACGAAACGAAACGAAAAAAAAATTTTTTTGTTTGTTTGTTATAACGATCGTCATATTTGAAAAAAAAAAAAATTTTTTTTAGCGTATACGAATTTAGGACGTGGCAGCAACAACCCGAACGTCTGACTAACGAATTTCAAATTATTATTATTTTTAGTAATTAAAAACAAAAAAAAATTTAAATTGAGATTTTATTGTTAACCACCTAAACATTTTCGTCTGCTTGTCCTCTTGAATTTCTTTTAATAAAATACAAAAAAAAATTTTAGTCATAATTTTTTTTGCGTAATTACTAAAAAATTTTTAGTCTTTGAAAATATTAAATTTTTTTTTTTTTTTTTATAAAAAGTCTCATCATTCTTGAATGATTTTTCCGTTTCCGGTACTACCATCGTGTTGTCAGTTGAGCGGATCCCCGGGACTTACAGCTTCGTGTCCGCAAAATACAGAATCTGCAACAGAAAAATAAAAATAAAAAATTCAATGGAAAGTAAACGTTAAAAATGTCGGAAAAATTTTTATTTTGTATATAAAGACCTAAAGAATTAAGTCCATAATGTGTTTGATACAGAGAAGATCCATTGGAAGCCATACTTGTTGCTATTGGCAACCCTGAATTTAAACCAGAACTAAGAGCTGAACTCTGATTTAGTTGGCTTATAGATTGACTATAACCTCCCATCGAAACGCTACTTTGACTAAGTTGTCCGAGACCTAAAAAAAAAAAAAAAAACAAATTTCTTTTGCATACACACACGGGCACAACATATTGACCGGATGTAGAAAAAAAAAAACCTTACCGGAAGTCATACCCCATCTCGTCTCGGGTGTGGAAAACATTCCTGTTGAACATAAACCGTCGCTCATGGCACCAAAAGGTGGCAGTCCGTGGGAAGGTAACAAAGCACCGGGCGTGCGAAAAACATTCGTCGTCTTCTTTCTTTTCTTCCATTTGGCTCTTCTATTTTGAAACCAAACCTTTCGACAAAAAAAAATAATAATGATAATAATAATAAATTCACGAAATCCTGAAGGGAAAAAAGAAAAAACCGTAAAAAGAAAAAAAGAAAAAAAAAATTTTTTTTTATTTTAACTTTTTTTAACCGAAAATAATGTTGACCGTCGGAAAAATAAATAAACTAAAAGTCAGTAATGATGAGAGAATGGGCTAATACCCAATGGAATGAAGGGTTTCTGGAGAATAATGATTTCTTCCAGACGACCTGACGTTTAATAAATCAATTGGAAAACAATGACGAGACGTATAAAACTTTTCACTAAAAACTAATTCCAAATTCTGTGTGTCTTAAAACTTTTTCTTCTTTTTTTTTTGTTGTTGTTCGACTTTGTGTCTTTGTCGTCGTCGTCGTCGTCGATCTTCTTCCCTTTTACATCCGGTTTTAAATGAAATTTTCCCATCACCCGTTTCATTATTATTATTATTGTTTCCGGTCTCTGATCCCCCACACACGAAAAAACTCTTTTTTTTTGTTTAAACAATTTGTTGTTTTAATTTTAAATTTTTCTTTTTTTTTTTAGGCGCGTTCTTATTCTCCCCCTCCCTCTCTCCCTTTGTATTCGTATGCGCCGATGATGGTAGAACCGTTAAAAAAAAAAAAAACCGACACCTTTTTTTTTTTTTTTTCTAACCGAAAGGGAAAGGTTGAAAAGTAAGTTTTTCCCAAGCGCCCCGTCAGAATTGTATTTATTATAAGTCATTCCGTGTGCAATAATAATTTGTTGCCGTGCATTAGACATTAAAGAGCTTCAAAATCGTATGAAACCACCCTCAGATTCATCCCTTGGGCTCTGCGGCTTTTCAACCCCTGTGATTCATCGTTTTCAACACATGTTCCTTTCTCCCATTTAACTTTCTTATTTTCCCGTTCAAAAATTATTTTTTAATAAAAATTTAATATTATTATTATTAGAAACAAACGACAAACGTTAAAAAAACCAAAAAACGATTCCTCACTTTTTTTTGTAGTTTGTTTCGTTATAAATTTTACCGTCGGAAGTAGAGAAAATTCTTGATTGTTTTCGTTCTTCTTTTTCCGGTTTTTTTTGCAAACGTAAAAAAAATTATTTAAAAACTTTCAAAAGGAAAAAAAACTTGATTGCATTTTCGAAAAAACGTCAAAAACATGGGCAGACAAGACAACAACCGACCAACAACAAAACAATAACCATATCCGCTAACAATATTTTCTACATTTTCATCAAACACACACTCAAACTTTTTATTTATAAATTTCTATACAATCAATTAATTAATTAAACAGGAGAAAAAACAATAATAATAATTATTATTTTTTGTTCATTTCATCCGAAAAGGATAACATTTCGTTAAGGTAAAAAAAGAAAAAATTTCGGTAGAAACATTTTAAAAAAAAAAAAATTTCAACCGAAACCTAAATCCTCCATTAACACTCTTATTAAAAAACAAAGAACTCTTATAAACAAGGTAGTTTAAACAAAACGCCTTAAAAAAAAAATTTTTTTTTTTTTTTTTACCGGTAAATTCATCATGAAATCGAAAAAAAAAAAAAAAAAAAAAAAAAAAAACGTGTACAAAGTTAACCAAGATATGTGTGAGTAAGTAAATAATAAAAACAAACAAAAAACAAACGAAATGTTAAAAAAAAATTTTGTTTTTCCCTTTTTTTTTTTTTTTTTCATTTCTGAACAAATATCTATCTACTTTAGATTCGTTTGTTCCAAATGGTAAAAAAAAAAAAAAAAAAAAATTTATAATGTTACATGAAAGATCTTTTTGTTATTTTTTCCTTTTTTCTTTTTTTCCAGCTAAAATTCTCCATGAATGCGTCATTAAAAAAAATTATTCCGACGCGCGTACACAGCAACCATTACCACTTACGAAATTCATCATCATTATCATCATCATCATCATCATCATCATCACTAATTTTTGTAGCGATTATTATTATTATTATTATCGCGAATCGTTACCCGTTTGGCATAAGTCGAACACGAAAGTCGTAATAAGGAATCGAATTGGAAAAATTTAAATACCCATCCCCAAAAACAAAAACTGTTTTATCGTTTTTTTTTGCGACGACGGTGGGGAATGATAAAACAGTTTTTGTTTTTATTTTCTACCCATTTTAAAACGAAAGTATAATATATTTAAAAATTTATATATTTAAAAAAAAAAAATTTCCTTTTTTTTATTCCCGGAGTTTCCTTTTTTTTTTTTTTTTTTAAACTGGAAGGGAAAAATCTTTTTGTTTTAAAAAAAATAATTTTTGAAACTTTTTTAAAGCTGTTACAAAAAAAAAAAAAAAAAAAGAGGAGGGGGGAAAAAAAAAACTTAAACCATCTTTTTTCGTTAGAGTCGAGAAACAAAACCCGAAGAATTTTTTTTTTTTTTTTTAAATAAGAAATTTTTTTTTTCTTCTTTCTCTCTCTCTCTTGCGAAGAAAGAAAACGTTCGTTTAGCTTTTAAGTTAAAAAAAAAGAAAAAAGTTTTTTTTTTTTTTCTTAGAAGACGGGTGGGTGGTACGGTAGTGGTAATGGTATGATATTTTCCGGGTAAACTTGGTTAAAGTTCCCGGGAAGGGTGGGAGAGTAAAACGTATTATTGGGTAGGGGGAATGGAGAAGTGGTGTTGATGAAAATCCCTAGGGAGACCATTATTCACTGCCCTGAAAAAGCAAAAAGGACAAATACTACTACCTTCCTTTTTTCCCTTCCATTCTTTCGTTTCATTCTGCCTTTTTTTTTTTTTTTTTTTTTATTTTATTTTCATAATATTTTTAATACATAAAAAAATTTACCCGCTTTTCACCTCCCCATTCCCATCCTCATCCTCCCTCACGTTTTCCGACTCGCATTTTCGGTTTCGGCATTTTTTTTCGTTTTTAAATCTTCGTCACTAAAGCGTCATCTATCGTTCGATAGCAGTTTTCATCATCAAATAATTTCATTAATGAGACACTAAACTTTTAATATTTCCTCCGATTAATAATAATAATAATAATAATAATAATAATAATAATAATAATAATAATTACGTGAAGATGCAAATAAATAATAAATAAATGCTATTAACGTCACTGAATATTTAATAAATTAATTAATGTAAATAAAAATATAAAAAAAAAAGATTTATTAATTATTTAACAACATTATTTCCGATACTAAATAAAAATAATAATAATTATTATTATTATTTATTTATTTATTTATTAATTTATTTATTAATGTATTTTATTAACGTGTAAATAATCGATAAATATTCAAAAATCCATAGAAATAAATAAATAAATAAATTATTTATTGTATTAATTCGAATCGGGTGTCGGACAAAGAGAAACGATTAAATTTTAATTAATTAAAATTTTCAAAAACTAATTAATAATAATAATAATAATGATAATAATTTATTTATTTATTTATTTAATGCTTCGCTTAGATGAGATTCGAAGAGTTTTCGTGTTAAAATTAGGTTGGGAAAAAAAAAGAGGATATGCGAAAAAATTATTTTTTACTCTCTTCCAAAAAGTTTTTTTTTTTTTTTTGGGGGGGAAGGGAGGCGGGGGATATTTGAAAATTTAAAAAGTAATAAAATAAAAAAAAAAGGGCAAAGCCCGAAAAATAAAAATAAAAAATAAGCGACCAAATGGAATCCAATCGAACGACGAAAAAAAAAAAAAAAAAGGATAATCCTACCCTGTGTAAAAAAAAAAATAGAGATTCAATGAAAATATCCCTCCCGTCGCCATTATTATTATTATTACGGATTCAAACCGATGATTTCATGGAAAAATCTTGGGAAAAAAAAAACACGAGAGAATGAAAAGAAATCACGTCGATGAAAATAAAATAAAATGGAAAAAAGAAAAAAAACCGGAGTTTTTTTCATGGGAGTTAAAAAGAAAAAAGCTTTGGAAGACATGCTCAGGGTGCATTAAAACCTGATTGGAGACAATTTTCCAGCGCTCCACCCGCGAGTCCTTTTATATATAAAAAAAATTTTTTTTCTTTTTCTTGTGCCACGAACAAAAAAAAAACTTTTTCCCCCCTCCCTTCCTTCTCACATGAAGAAAAACGACATAATCACGAGGAAAATTTTTTTATTTTTTTTTTCATTTGTTTTCCAAACATTTTCCTCCAACAAACGCAACACCGTCGGCACCAGCAACAGCAACAACAGCAACAATACCGGGAAAAAAAAAACAAAAAAAAGCAAAAAAAAAAAAGAAAAACAAGAAATTCGCATTAATAATACGAACGTACTATATCGATGAATGATGATGATGAGGATGATGATAATGATAATAAAATTATTATTATATAAAAACGAAAAAAACGAATATTTACACGCGTTAACCATCAGAACATGTCATGACGCTATATGGTTGTTGTTGTTGTTATTCCAGCCACCATTTTTTTTCCCACCCTCTCCCCCCTCCTATTCTTTCATCGAATATTATTTTAAAAATAATAATAATAATAATAATCTATCAATTAATTTTTGACGAACGATATTAATAAAATTGATTTTATTTGATCCCCGAATTGATGATACATCCCCGTGATCGATTAATAAAAAAAAAAAAAAAAGGTTTTCTCTTTTCGAAAAAACGACTCATTATTATCATTATTCATGACAAAAAAACAATGATTGTTTATTAGTCGCTGCATCATCATTGCAGATGGTTAAAAAAAAAATCTCGTGAGAACAGCTGATAATATTTTTTTAACGTGATTTCATCCCTAACAACAACATAATAATAATAATAATAATAATAATTTTTAAAAAAATCCAGGTGAATGTTAATAAATATCCGATATTTATTTATTAATCATTCGTGTGCCTTTTTTTTTCTACCCGTTTCCAGACTAAAATTTCTCGACGCGAAGACAGGAAACGTACACCCTTCCCTCCCTTCCCTCCTTACCCCCTGGAAATAATCCTTTTTCCACCGAATTTTTTTAATAAAAATTTTTCCTCGTAATTTAAAAAAAAAAACGATAAAGAAAATTGGAAACGACTGACGACAACGACGATGACGATGATGATGATAATAATGATAATGACAGCACGATAATCTTAAATATTATTTAAATAATAATAATAAAAAAGTAATAATAATAATAATAATAACAAAAAAGAGGGAGAGAGAGAGAGAGAGAGAGAGAGAGAGAGAGAGAAGGAGAAAGGGGGGAGAGAAATCTTGGAATCCTTTCAGATTTTTTAGAATTTTTTTTTTTAAGGTAAATAAAAATAATTATTAATAATAATAATAATAATATTAAAAAAAAATGTATATAAATAAAAGCAGAAAAAAAAGGCAGAAGAAGAAAATGAATTCAAAAATAATACAAGAAAAATTAATTAAAAGATTCCCTGAGAGAAATGAAAAATTCTTTTTATACTCCCGCAAATCCTTCGGTTAAGCTTTAATTTACTTATTAATTAAAAAACTTTATATTTTATTATTATTATTATTATTATTATTAGCATTACTATTATTTAAATTTTATTTATTTATGTATGTGTGTGGGTGTGCGTGCGTGCGTGAGTGTGCGTGTTTATTTTTATTCGTCTGCCGCGTTTTTTTATCGACTTCGGAAAAACAAAAAAAAAATTTTCCAGAAAAATTACGAAAAATGCAATTTTTTTTATTTCTTTTGCGTCAATCGGAAAAAAAAAAAATTATTATTATGATTATCACATATAAACTTTTGATCTTTTGCTTTTTTTTTTTTTTACAAATATTTTTAAAATAAATAAATAAATAAAATGGCGGGAATCCGTAACGAATAAATAAATAAATAAATAAACGTAAATTATAAGCCTTGAAATTTTTACGCGTTCTTTAAATTTTTTTATTTTATTGTTTTTTTTTTATAAACAATTCTTTCGAGAATTGATTATTCCTCGTTTTAATGATCTCAACAACAACAACAACAACAACAATAAAAATAATAATAATAATAACGATAACAATAACAAACAAAACAACCGAAAAAATAATAATAAAAAATAAATAATCAAAATATTTATTTTTCTTTTTTTCTTTTTTTTAATAAAATTAATAATAAATTAATTGAATATCATCATCATCATCATTATCATTGTCATTTGTTGTTTGATTTATTGATTGATTTTTTCAAAATGTAAAAAAAAAAAAATATATAAATATATTATATTCATGGATAATAAATAAATAATTTTTTTTTTTTTGTTTGTCTCACGTTGTTGTTTGTATTTACATTGAAATTTCGTATATACGTGTGTTTCTTCATTCAATTAATACATGTAAGTTAGTTTTTTTTTTAAAAAACTTATTCAAAATGAAAACGGCCTAAACGTGTTTCGTTATGTTGTGTTTTTTCGTGGCATTAAATCCGTTTCCAAGTAATAATAATAATAATAATAATAAACTACATAATCATTAACGATGCATTTAACGCACGTGTTTAACGCGCGTGCGTGGGAAAGGGTATCGAAACTTAAAAGCATAAAAAAAAACAAAAAAAATTTTCTATTAATAATAAAAATAAAAAAAAAATTTTTTTTTGTTTCCAATCGTAATAATTTTAATATAACAACAACAACAACAACAATCACAACAATACAAACAACAACAACAACAAATAGTACGGTTGTAATTATAAACGAAAAATCAAAGTTAGATAATTTTTTAGGCTAAGGCTGAGAGTATTTTATTTTTTAACACACGTTTTTTTTTTTTTTTATTCTATCACCTGTCAAGGTTGCTTGACCGAATTGCTTACTATTAAATAAAAATACCCATCGGTTACACACACGTGCACACGCGCACGCACACACACACAAACACTCGTATATCGAATTGCATTCTTACGATATTATAATATAATATGCATGCACCCGTCGAGTGTCATCCAAATTTTTAAATAATAATATTATTATTTATTATTATTATTATTATTTATTGAATTGATTATTAAATAAATTTATTTACAATTACTCCGTTTATGTGTGTGTGTGTGATAACTGATAATAACAAACAAAACATGGAAATTTTGACATTGATGATCGAATATTATAACCCAAACACATATCGAGTCGTAAACAGAGATAGATAAAACAATGGCGTGCCGTGATCGAATATAATACGAAATGTAAAATTTAAAATGTTAAAATCAAAATGTCAGTTTGTGAGTTTAAGAACGAAAGGAGACGAATCGAGAAATCTTTTGCGTGAGTGTGTGCGTGAGTGTTTATACCTCATGGGAATTCGTACTTTTGCACCCCACGCACGCACGCACACATCGTAGATATCATATATGGACTACATTAGAACGCACTCTCTTACTCTTACTACGTAACATTAAAGTTAACCCTAACGTTACGTACATCTAAAATCAATCAAGTGGTCCTTGGAGAAAAACCTCGAACGTATATATGTGCGTTCGTTTTATAAAACTTTTCTTTTGACACGTTCTTCGTGAAAGAGATAGAAAGGAACGGATTCACTCTCCCTCTCTCTCTCTCTCTCTCAAGGGTTTTACTACTCTCGGGTCTTCGGGGAGGAAACGTATGACCTCCAATATCTTAAACTTATACTACTACTACTATTCGGATAAATATCATTCAACCTTGTTTGCGCTAATGAGGAAATTCACACACGTAGGAATATTTTGTATCCTTGTTGCATCAGGCCACGTCGCATTCACAGTGTGGTGTTGGAAGTAGCACATTTTTATGTATCTTTTTTTTTTTTTTTTATAAAAAGGGCAAACGTTTTCGTAGATGAACTCTACCGAAGGCGAAAAAAGGTATTTTTCACGTTCGGGGAAGGGGCGGGTGGGAAAGGGTTTACGACATATACATATAAAAAAAAAAAAAAAGTAAATTTAAAATTCACGACTTGTTAAACAACCTCCCCGAATAGTAAAAAAAAAAAAAAAATGTCTCACCTATGATTCCGAAACAAAAAAAATAAATAAATAAAAATGATATAAAATAAACCCTGGGCCACCCACTTTTACGGTTTATAATCCTTTTAGTGCTCGCACACACACACACTCGCGTACACACGCACACGCACACACGCACACTCAACCGCTTTACCTTTTTATTATTACCAGAAGCAGCCACCTACTCAGGTATGAGAATTTTTTTTCCCTCCCCTCTCCCCTTTACCGCCGTGAATTTATAACGTTTATGTGTAACAAAATTCCATATTATTATTATTATACGGAATTAATCTCACAGTTTTTGAACAGGTCGCACAACAACAAACAACAAACAACCACAACAACAACATTTTAAAACCCACCGTCTATTTTTTTAGGTTTTTTTTTATGAATGAAAAATTTCATCGCAATCATCAATAAAAAAAAAAATTATTGTGCCACGAAAAAAACACTTCAAAATTTCATCGTGTGATTTTTTCTTTATTTTTCCTCTCTCTCCCCTCCCCTTCCCCCACACCGTCCCCACAACCTTTTTTTGGGACGAAAAACTAGAGGGGGCGGGTAAAAAAAAATTTTTATTTATTTAATAAACACAAAAAAGTTATTAAAACGAATGCAATCCCGTCATTTATTTCCTCGTACGAATAAATAATTTATGTATTTTTTTTTTTTATTAACTTCAAAAAAAACAACAACAACCTACAACGACAACAACAACAAAAACAACAACCGTTTGTTTTTTTACACAATTTTTTTTGTGTGTTATTATTACTTTTTCAATCAGAAAACGTCCATTAAGGGGGAAAAACAAAATCGAACCGAAAAAACAAAATTTTTTTTTTCTCCTCAAATTGATAACAAAAATGGACGACAGATGAAATTGTGATAACATTTTATTATCATACGTACTTTCCTTTTGATTTTTTTTTTTTTTTTGGATTTTGAGTTAAAAATATAAAAGAAAAAATAAAGAAATCCCTCCCACCTTCCCTTTTGAAAACCAAATATAAAAACCCCTTTTTTTATTATCATTATTATAATTTCGTACCTGTACCCTCGATTCGGTTAGTCCGATTCTCATGGCGATTTCTTCCCTCATAAAAATATCCGGGTAATGAGTTTTCGAAAAACATCTTTCGAGTTCGTTTAATTGTGCAGGTGTGAATCTCGTTCTGTGTCTTTTTTGCTTTGTCGGCTTATCCGAATCCGACGTGTTTCCGCTTTGCTGTCCGGAATGCTGTTGCGACAGCGTGCTGCTTTGATCGCATATATTCGGACCCAACCTGTGACCGGGATTCACGACACCGTGATCCAACGACGACGATGTGTTTTTTATATCTCCGTGATGACCGTGATGATGATGTCTTTTTAATTCGTCGCACAAATCTTTCGCACCTGGAAAAAAGGAAACTGTTTTTCTTATTAACTTTGCGACTTTTTCTACGTTCTAAAAAATTAGCGTGACGTCACACAATCACGTTTACATATAATTCTTTATCACTTATTCGTGTCACTTGAGGTCATTTCCATTCCACACACAGTCACAAAAAAAATTTTTTTTTTTTTTTAGGTAACACAAACGAACACGAATTCATATATGTTAGTACAATTATTATTATTATTATTATTATTATTATTATTATTATTATTATTATTATTATTATTATTATTATTATTATTATTATTATTATTATTATTATTATTACCCTCTAAACTCCTCATTTATAAACTTTTTACTAGGATATCCTCTTGCTAACGAATAAGAACTGATATGATTTTTTTTTTAAATAACTTTTCCGAAAACAAACGCGATTATAAGAAAAAAAAAGAAAAGAAAAACATCCATGAAGGAAAAGAATAAGAAAGAAGAAGAAAAAGAAGAAGAAGAAGAAAAAAAAAAAAACTCAAGTACGTAAAAATCAGTGACGAATCAAATAGAAAAACTGAAATATAAGCAAGACATGCTAAATAGTTAAACAGTAGCTGTCGTGACTTTATATTTAGCAGCCTCGCACGGAGGTGAGAGCAGCCGAACGTTTTGAAGGTTGCCGTGTTTTCCTTTTGCACTCCACCTCCCCCACCCCTACTCCACTCTCAGGCCCCCCCGCGCGGACGAAAATGATTTCGTCAGGATAAAAGGCGCCATTTTTCATTATGATTTTGTTTTTTTTTTTTTTTTTTTCGGCGGGAAGGAGGTGGCTTTTTTCAAATCCTTTTACCTTTTCTTTTTTTTTGCCACCTCCCGCCTCCACACGACTTTTGTCCGACGGCTTTTTTTTTTCCATAAAAAAAAATTTTTCAATTTTCCCCGTTAAGTTTTAACATACTCTCGCGACGGTTTTCTAAAATTTTTTTTAATATTAATAATAATAATAATTAAATCGTTTTTACCGACTCGCGTTATCGATTAAAAAACCAACAAACAAACAAACAAACGAGACGAAATTAAAATCATCTTAATAAGAAAAAAATAAAAAACCGTCGGCGGAAAAGTCTACTACGACGCTCCCGTAAAATTTTTTCAGCATTATCGACCGTTTTATCCTTTTTTTTTTTTTTGAAAACCTCCCCCCAAAAAAAAAACAACCGCCACTTACCGCCACATACACCGCCGTGTACAACCGATTCGGTAACATAAAAAAAAAAAAATTTTAATTTTAATCAAAGATTAAAAAAATTTTTTTTTTTTTTATACGACAATACCAATCCACTCGTTTGTATACCACCGACTTTTTTTTAATTTTTTTTTTTTTGAGTTTGTCGTCTGCTTTTTATTTTTTATTTGTTATAAACCGACGCGAAACTCATGAGAAAACCAACTAAAAAGATGTTTTTTGTAACGAACGCTAACAGCATCATATAATTGATTGAATTAGCAAGGCTGCTCCGAATAGGTTCATCAAAATTGGACTTAATTTGGGCGCGGCTTTACTCGAAACGAAATTTTTTTTACTCCGTCTTTGTTTTGTTTTCTAATGTTGTAATCAAACATTAGATTTTTAAACCCTTCTTCTTTCTTCTCTTTTAATTATGTAAAGATAATAATAATAATAATAACAACAAACGACGTTTTGTGCAGATGTATATGACCTTTGCATACCCTCGAATGTTTTTTCTATTTTTTTATAAAATCATATATTTCTCCCCCTCTCCCTCCCTCCGGTTTGTCTCCTCCCACAAAAAACAAATCAATTTTATAATTAAATATTTTGATTAAGAATCTACAACAACAACAAGAACAACAACAACTACAATTTTTTTTTTTTTCTAAACACGTCGCATGTCAAACAACAAAAAAAAAAATGAACTTTAACACAAAATATGTTTTTGTGTGAGTGTGTGTGTGTGTGTGACGAACTAATAATAATTAAGGCAAATAATAATAATAATAATAAATCATATTTGTGTAGCCTGAAAAACGAGACGTGATGTCAAAGTTTTTGGCATCTAAGGCCAAAGGTAAGTTTATCAACACGAATTTACACATTCGTCATATAGATTTCAAATTCAAATAAAAAATTTTTCTTTTGCAAACGTCGGAATATCTTCTGCTGTTGGCAAAAAACCTTTTCCGATTATTATTATTATGGTCTACCCCCCACAAAACAAACACGAGTAGATAACGATCTATTGTTTTTACCGACGGTTAATTTTTTTTTTAAACTTTTATCATCATCGATTTCAAAAATATTAACAATAATAATAAAGTTAATATATTTTAATAATAATAATAATATAATACTGTTATTATATAAATAATAATAATAATAATATATATATTAACTAACCTCCAATATTGGCTCCAGTAGCCGAAACGGCTAAATTATTTAGCATGGCACCCGCGGGGCCAGGCCTCAAAGTCAAAGACGACAAAATTTTGAAGCCGTTTTTTTACACACACTTTTCAAAAACCGGGGAAAACAAAAAAAAAACCCCCTCAAAGAAAAAAATTTTTTTCTTTCCCACCCCCCTCTTTTTATCATGAAATAAATAAATATTCACGAAAAATTCATTTGTTTTTTTTTTTTTTAAACAATCCACCGATTATTATTATTATTATTATTATTTAATTAAAAATTAATTATTAATTAACCGACGAATCGTTTAATAATAATAATAATAATATTTATCGAGTTAATAATGTGCACAAATCACATACACGCACACACACGCACGTATTTCTACAACAACTACACAACCGACGAACCTATTTTGTTAATAATAATTATTATTATTATTCACTTTAAAAACACAATTCGCGTAAGAGAGACAGAGAGAGAGAGAGAGAAAACGGAACGTAAAAAAAAAAAAAACGAAATCGTTTCGAAAGCTCTCTTATTTATTAATTATTTCAATTAATTAACTTTAAATTAATAAAATAAATAAAACAAACAATTTGTTTTAACGTTTTAAAAAAATTTATCGAGTTTAAACGACGACATGAACGGCGATGACGACGACGACGACAACGACGACAACGACAACCCGGGAAAAAAAAATAATAATAATAATAATGAAAAAATAAAAACAAATAAAAAAAAATAAATAAATAAATAAAAGAGAAAACTGATAACTGGAAATTTGCGTTTATAGATACTGCAAAAAGCGATATGGTGAATAAGACGAACTAAACAACAATTTGAGTTTTGAGAGGGGGACCCCGGGAGAAGAGAGGGGAGAAAGAGAAAGAAACGATGGGAAAAATAAGAGGAGAGGGGAAAAGAGAAAAGAGAGAGAGAGAGAGAGAGAGAGAGTTAGTAGAATTCATCCCTCTCAGGGGGGCCCTTATTCGTTCGCACAGTCTCAGAGTGTAACCGCCTTTGATGTATACGTCACGCATAAGCTAAATATAATTTTTGTTGAAAAAAAAAAAAACAACCTCCGTGAGTGTAAAACGACGAAATTGAATACCGTATGTAAACGGAGTGAATCGTTGTTTAACGGGTATATTAATGTGATACCGGTACGCGGGTGATTTTGACAACGGATGAAAATCCCAGGCTGGAACGTGCTTGACTTGCGTCCCGGTAGGAATTCGAGTCAGGACCTGAGGGAATTTTCAATAGTTGAAATGTATTGACGATAGAAATGTAATAATGGAAGAGAAAAAAGAATAAGGAAAAGAAAAACGCTGTGAATGTGTGTGGATGTCACGCTAAAAAAAAAAAAACAAGAAAATTAAAAAAATTTATTATTATTATTATTATTAATTCACTTATGTCAAATAATTAATTTTCGAAGCAGACGAAATTATTATCGAGAGATACCAGGGGAGAAGGGAGAGGGAGAGAGATAGAAACCCGAAGGAAAATGCATGAAAAGTAGAATTTTTTTTTTTTTTTTATGTTTTCTTTTTATGTCTCAATGAAAACGGAAATAAACTTTTATCGAATGACTTGAAAAAAAAAACGTTTGTACACAACTTCCGGTACGTTCATTACGGAAAAAAAAAATATTTTCACACTCTTTGACCGTTTCCTTTTTTCCTTTTTTTTTTTTAATTTCGATAAAAAGTTCAGCGCGAAAAAAAAAAAATTTTGATTACTGCAAAATAATAATAATAATAATAATAATAATAATGGGAAATAAATAATTTTATTACGTATTATTATTATTACGGTAACGATAGCGATAATAATAATTATGATAACCTAATAATAATAATAATAATAATGATTTGTCCTTCCCAAAAAAAATAATAATAAAAATGAAAAAAAAAATTTTTGTTTTTTTTTTTTTAATTTTGTTTTGGACTTTTCCATTTTTCCTTTTTCTCTTTCTTTCCTTTGATTTGAAAAAATTTTTTTTTTAATTTCACGTCACGTTTCCTTTTACTTAAAACTAAAAACTCACTGATACTAGATAATGGTTAAAAATAATTCCGGAAAAAGGAAAAAAGAAAATTTTTTTTTTTTTAATGACACCAGGCTCAGATGCGTTTGAGTTTTCTTTTTTTTTTTGTTTATGGTTATTAAAACTCGTCACGATAATTAATAAGTATTATTATTATTATTATTATTTTATTTATTATTTGAGTTATTAAATGAGATTGATGTCTTAGAAATTATTAAAGGTTTATTTAAATAATAATAATAATAATTAAATATAAGGAGGAAGATGAAACAAAGAAAAATGTTTACTGACGAATTTTTTTTTTTTTTCCGTTGACCGGAAATTCATTTTAAACCGGAAATTAAATTAATAAAAAAAAAGTTTTAAATACGTAATAATAATACGAATTTAATCATCATTATTATTATTAATTTTTTTTATTTTTTTGAAAACTCACGAAGGAGAGGGAGTGGAGGGAAAACATTACCCCTATATAAAAGGTAAACGTCATTCATTTTTTATTAAAATATTTAAATAATAAAAAGGCGAAATAATAATAATAATAATAGTAATAATAATAATAGTGACAACATAAAAGAAAAATTTTTTTTTTTAATGAAAATTTTCAATTATTACGCGGCGTAAGTAAGTAAGAAAGAAGAGAAAAGAAAGAAAGAAAGAAAGAAAGAAAAAAAGAAAAAAAAATTGTGTTTTTTTTTATATTCTTTGCACAACAACAAAGAAATACGGTATAAGAGTTATGATAGAAGGGAAAAAGAAAGAAAGAAAGAAAGACGTGGAAGCAGTGGATCGAGAGTAAAGGGGCAGAGGAATTCATTGTTTGCGTAAAGCCACGCCTCTGTTTACGTCGATAACAGCAGGAGGAGCGACTATTTTATGTTAGAAAGAGAAACTTTTAGAATGAAAAGAGATAGAAAATTATATTTCTTATTTTAAATGATACATTTTAAAAACATCATAATCATAGGAGAGTTTTATCATTATTATTATTATTATTACTTATGTCGTAATCGTTTGGTAAATTTTTTTTTTATTAAATGTTTTCGTACCTGTTTCACCTTTTATTCACCTCCCCACCCCCCCTTTTTCCCCCATTTTCAAACCCAAAGAAAAATTTTTTTTTAATAAATAAACATACGCAAAAATTAATTAATAAATATACATAAGTCGTCGTGGCATTAACAAATAAATTTTTTTTTTTTTTTATATTTCAAAACAACCTGTCAACGTTGAGTTGATGATGATGATGATGCTTTCGTCATGTTTTATTATTATTATTATTATCTGTTGTTAGAATATAAAGTTTGACTCAAACTCTTTTGAAATTTACAATATCATCGCACCAAAATATTTTCTTGTATAATTAAAGGTAGATATAAAGCAGCCGACGCCGCCGACGCCGCCGTCGCTGCTGCTGCTGCTGCTGCCGCCGCTGTCGTCATTATAGGAAATTGGGTTCTTGCACATTCTCGTAAAGCTCCATGGCAACGAATCAAACAAGAACATAAAAATTCATTTTAAACAATAAAAATTTTTATAAAACAATTAATGTTATCGATGATGCGATTGTTAATTATGTTGACCGTGTTTGTGTTTTTATTGCAAAATCTAAAAAAAGAAAGGGGGGTAGGAAAGGGGTGCGAGAGGGAGGGGAGAGACTGAGAGAGAGAGAGAGAGGAAAGGATGCCTTAATTGAAAATTTTTTTTTTTGCGTTTTTTCGAAAATTTTTAACGTTCATTTGAATGGATCCCCCCGAATAATGTTTCGACGATACCATTTGAACATGTTATGTTATTGTTCAAAGGAACAATTTTATTTAATAAATATTTTATTACATAATCTCATTTATAAACAATTTTTTTTTTTTTGTTATATTTCATTTCCTTCTTCTCCTCTTTTACCATCTTCTTATTCTTTTCCTCATCGTAGTTTTTTTTCCTGTTGTTACATATGTATATATATGCGATACGGTTATGAGGAAAATGATAAAAGAAAAAAAAGGGGGGGTTGTTGTTGTTGTAAAAAAGAAGGAAAAACGAATAAGAGGAGAGACAAAACGTAGTATGAGAATGAAAAAAAAGAGAGAGAGAGAGAGAGAAAACACGAGATACCTGGTGCACAGTTTTTCATATCCTAGCAACCGAGGACGCTCTTTCGCTTTGTTTAGTGCTGCTTCAAAGGGGTCCCCCATTCTTGACAAAATAAAAACTTGATTTAGTGTTTTCATCAAATTCTTTCAAAATGAATTTTTTTTTTTTGAAAATATAAAACATCAAAAAAAAAAACCTTTTCTCATAAACTTTTTGCAAAACATATATATTTTTATTAAAAAAAATAAAAAAAATTTATTTCCTTTTCCGGAAATCAAAACAAACAATTTTAAAATTCGAGGGGGATTTTTCAAAAAAAAATAAAAAACTCAACGTTGCCATCATTTTGATTATCATCCCTTTTCTACAAAATTTTCTCAATTGTATCAAAAAAAAACTAAAAAAAATTCCGTTTATATTTTCTTATTATTAATTAATCAACCCCTATTTCTTTTTTACTAAGGGATGAAATTATAAATGAGTACTACCGTGCCATTTTAAACGCAAAATAAAAAAAATAAAAAAAAGTGACCGATTACGTGGTAATTTTTTTTTTTCACCCTTAATAATTATTAATATAAATTATTATTATGATAAAAGTTTGATAGCGTGAAAGGAAGGGCGGAGTCGTTTGGAAAAAAAAAAAATTTAAATTAACTTTTTTTTTTTATTTAAGGGATGATTATTTCAAAATCTTTTTTTTGTTTTTTTTTTCTTCTTTGTTAAAGTATAAACGTTAAAAAGGAAAAAGAAAAAAGTTATTAGAATCGAATTGATTGATTGATATTTCATTTGATGGATTATTTTAATAATTAAAATTCTTGAGAGGGGAAGCGAAGGGGGAGGAAGGGAAGTGAAGGGGAAGAAAGATGACGACGACGGATAAACGTTTTGAAAAATTAAAAAAAATTAAACATAAAAACCGGAAATAACAATCACATTATTATAACAACACATATAAAATTGATAATGGTTATCTAAGGTACAATAAAATGGTAACGACTTGGTTGTTAAATAGCTTTAAGGTAAACTGACCGCTATCAGCTTTCATTGTTATGGCTCGTAAAACTTACCCTTAAAGTTTGACCATCTCTCTCTATCTCTCTCTCTCTTCCCGTCTTTCTCTCTCTCTTTTAATATTAAGTGTTGAGTATATGTAAAAAAGTAAAATTTATATATATATATTTTTTTCTCTCTTTTAAAATAATCATTTTACACCCCGTTTGATGAATTTTATTTCTTTCTAGAAATAAAAAGAAAAAAAAAATTTTTCCCCTCATCCCCCTCCTCCTTTTTTTTACTCCTTTCGATTTTCCTTCTTTTTATTAATTTTTTTTTTTTTTTTTTGTATTTTAAATGTATATTTAATTGATTGTTGTGCAATTATTAGAGAAAGAAATAAAAAAAAAAAGAAAATTTTTTTTTTCTTCCTTTTTCTTCTTTTTTTTTCCTTTTTTTTCCTTTTTTCCTTTTTTTTAATTACAATCGTCGTACAAAAAAAAATTTTTTTTAATTAAACGCGACGACAAAAAATAAAAAAAAATTTTTTTTTTTTTTTCGTTTTTATTCCGTCGGTCGTAAAAAAATATTCGTTATTATTATTATTATTCATTTTTAATTAATTATTTAATTATTTATTTAATTTTTATATTACAACGTTGCCAAATCGATAAGTATAATTTTTTAAAAAAGCCGTAACGAAACAAAAAAAAATTTTCAATTTTTTTTTTTGATTTTTTTCTGGCAGTTCGACCCGCGTGAAAACGCGAATTACATAGAAAAAAAAATAATGATAATGATAATAATAATAATAATAAATTTTAAACGTGAAAGTTTTCTTTTTTTTCTAATAGAAAAGAATTAAAAGGATGTGTGTGTGTTTTCCAACAGCGAAAAGAATTAAATGCAGTAACACGTAGGGTGTAAAATAATCTGTCAACAACAGGCGGATTAAATCCACCCTATGTTTAATCTTATTTATTTATTGATTATAAAATAAGTAATAAGTCAATTTCTTCTGCTTTTTTTCCACCCGCGTTTTCTTTATATATTTACCGTGAAAATATCATTATTATTATCACCACCACCACCGCCGCCGCCGCGGATAAAATCGAGTTGATAAAACAACTTAATTAATTTTTCTTTTATTTTTTTATTTTTTCAATTTTAAAATCCGCCACGTGGTCAAGTATTATTATTATTATTATGATTATTATTATTGACTCCTTTGATTTTGGAAACGTCGAAACACATTGAAAACATAAATAAATAAATAAATTTATTAATTATTATAAATTTTTTAAAAAGTAACGTCGAAAGAGAAAAAAATGCGTGATAAAGTTACGGTCAGGATGTAAAACACGATAGAAAACAAAACAAACAAGAAAACAAACAAACAAACATAAAATCAGAGTCCGATACCAACCCCATGTAATGGGGTTAGTATAACTAAAAAAATATTTATGATGATGATGATAATAATAATGATAGTAGCGGTAGTAACAACCCCAACGCATATGAAAACTCATTAAAAAAAAAAAAGGAAAAATTTTTTATTCGGGGGGTCGAGATGGAGGAGAGGAGGGGAGGGAGAGGAGGTTAATAAAGAAGGAATTAGGAGAAATCTAAAAGGAATAAAGTCACGTAATAAAAGGAAAAAATCAAAGTCACCCGTTTTTGGTGGTGGTGTGTGTGTGTGTATGTATATATACATAAAAGTTTTCAGACGACAGGAAAATAATCCCGATTTGATTTATGACATAAAGTCAATTGGACACACTCCCTTCTTCATTATATGAACAACAAACAAAATCTACCTTCTTTCCTACTCCTTCTCCCCTCCTCCTCCTCCCAATCCCGACTGCGAAACAAACAAAAATTTATTTGCATATTTAATCCCATTCCCGGCGGTTGTAATTTTTCCTATTTTTTTTTCTCGGGTCGGACATTAAAAAAAAATTTTTTTATTCAACCGGAAATTGTTTGTTCGTTACCTAAATTTTTCTCGAACTCGTTACGAATAATACCTGAGAAAAATTATTAATATTATTAAAGTTATTTTCCAGGTTTGATTCATCCCCATCAAAATCATCCCTTAAAAATATTTTTTTTTTTTTTACGACGAAAAACAAAACAAAAAAATTACAAACGAATGCAACTCGCTTTTTTTTTAAATTAATGTTTGGATATATCGCTGGAGAAAAAATTTTCACTGGAGAAAATTTTTTTGAATGAAAAAAAAATTTTTGAATTTGATTTTTGGGCATAAGGTAACAAAAAAAAAAATTTTTTTATATAAAAATTTTCGTGCCCGATCCAGAATTTTATTTTTGTTTTTCTTCTCCAGCAAAGGTTTCCTTGTCCAGTTGATTAAGTTTCCGTCGGATTAAATTTAATAGAAATTGATAACCTGGACTGATAATGAAAATCATGTGAATTATTCGCCATCACGCTTTCATCTTCCAATTTATCTCATATATTCATCTCAAAAAAATTTTCTTTTTTTAAGCAGAAGAAAATTTGCACATGAAAAACAAAACAAACAAATCGATCGAATTTTCGACGACTTTAACAAAACAAAATTAATTATTTATAAAAAAAAAAAATTTCTTTCCGTTTGTTATAATCGATGAGGAGAACACTTAAGAGAGAGAGAGAGAGAGAGAGAGATGAAAATAATAAATATTTGAATGTAAAAATAAAATGAAATATATACGAATATCTAAACATGTCCTCCATCGAAGAAGTTTTTTTTTTTTTTTGTTCCAGATTATGGTAAGAGAAAATATCATCATCATTATTATCATCATCATCATCATCCAAACTTATTTTTCTCCCTATTTCGCCTTCATTCTGAATTCTCCAGGGAGACTTTCTAGTGCAGTTTCGTGTACACATTAGTCTTGATATTTCGGCCTTGTGACGACGAGGAGGGGTCGTTTTGTCTTTTTCTATTTAGCCCATATTTTCCATTTCTTTCTTTCTTCCACTTTTTTTTTTTTTTCGAATCTATCGTCCACAAAAGCTAATATTCATATTTTCTACTGCTTTTTTTTTCTTCTGCTTAGGATTTAAAGGGATTTTCTAGTTTTTTTTTATACCCCCATTTTTTTTTCTCTCTCTAACTTTTTAATATCGTAAACAAATCGTTTATGCTTTTCCACCCCCAACTCCCTCTCCCTTCTTCGTTTTATTTATTTTTTTTGTTATATCATCTAACGTTATCAAAACTTTTGTGGGAGGAAGGGGGGGAGGGGGAGGGTAGAAAATTAATAACGCATAAAAAAAAAATTCCTCCATGCGTTTTATCAATGAATTATTTATTTCTTATTACAAAACATGATTAATCATATAAAAACCTTCGACGTTTGTTTGTTTGTTTGTTTATTTGCATGTTTGTTTTTTGCCACGTTTTTTTTTTTTATTTCCAATGAGTAAATTTAACGTTTAAACGATTCGAAAAATTTTTTTTTTTTTTAACACTATAATCGATATATATATATCGTTAAATGAAAAATGACGTCAAATTTATAATAATAATAATAATAATAATAATAATAATAATAATAATAATAATAATAATAATAATAACAATAATAATAATAATAATAAAACTTTTA
>NW_002987087.1:205969-209087 GCF_000006295.1 Pediculus humanus corporis
AAATGTTAAGCTCAATGTTATCGGTTTTTTTATCCTATCCGTAAAACGGGAAAAATTTTTTTTACCTCCCTAATTTTTTTCCACTTTTTTTTGTTTCTTTTTTTTTATATTTTCCTTATCTTTCTTATCATTAAGGGTAGAAAAGAACAAACGGGAGGGAGGGAAAAAACGATTTCAAAGATGGACATGAAAATATTATTTATCCGTTAGGATGATAATCATAAAAAAATTTTTTTCCCACCCTTTGAGATTTCTCCTGTAAAATTTTTTTTTTTTGTTCAAAGCTTTGAAGTATGAGTGACGCACGCACGCATGCACCCACGCACACACGCACCCACGCACGATAAAATCGATGCAGGTAAAAATGATTAAAATTTATTTTTACATCATAATTCATTAATTTTGAAAAGAATTCTATGATAAGAAAGAAAACAAACTCCCCCTTTTTTTACAACAACCCAATATGTATATACGTAAGATGATGATAGTAGCAATAATAATAATAATATTAATAAAATAACACAATATGAACTTTACCCCGTCAAAACTTATTAAACATAAAAACACACACACACAACACAACAACACAACAAAAAAAGAAAAGAACTAATCGTTGTTTATTAAATTTGTTAGACCTAAAAAGATATATATCTTCATGTTTATAGTTTATTAAACGGGAGAAAGAGAGAAAGAGATAGAGCAAGGGTAAAATATTGCGACAAAAACATTTTTTGGTTTGTTTCTTTAATCTCTCGCACGTGTAGCGACACGTGACAATATATATACATATATATAAAATCTCTCGAGTATTGATAAAATTAAATATTTTTCATTACTCGTCAAAACGTATCGCGAGATGCAATTTAATAAAAATATATACCTTTGTGTGTTTCTATATTATTATTATTATTATAACCTTCCTATTTCTTCCCCTTCCCCCATCCCTCTTCACCACCCGTTCGTTCGAGAGTAAAAAAATAAAATAAAAAAAATTTAATTAATTTTTTTTTTGCAAAATAAAAAAAAAAAATGGCAGGAGTTAAACAATTAATCATAAAAATTTATTTTCGGGTAAAAAAAGTTATGTATATATATATAGACAATAAGATAGATGAAGGAAGTGAGAAATTATTATTATTATTATTATTATTATTATTATTATTATTATTATTATTATTATTATCATCATCGTGAAAACTATTTATCAAAAAATAAGAAGATGTGACAGGGATGTGACGGAAAACAATGAAACCAAATCATTTCTTTCGGTTTAATTAATATGAAAGCCACAAAGTTAGCAGGTAGTAGGAGTAGTAGGAGGTTCATTCTTTCCTCCCTTAATATCCTACCACCATCACCACCCTCTCCATCACTTTCTCTCTTATATAATGACGTCATAAAATTATCCCTTTAATGGATCCTTCTCGTTTATAATATAAAAAAAAAAAAAAAAATTTTTTTTTTTTTTGAATACACAATTATTATTTTAGCAGTAGTAGAGTCGAAACGAGTTTCTGCTTTTAATTTTATCATTTTCTTCTGCTTTTTTTTTTTTAAATCACCCCATAAATATTTGTTTTTATATATTCGAAAAGAAGGTTTTCACTTTTTAAAAAAAAAGAGAAAAGTTTGACACTTTTTTTTTTTTTTAATTTCTTTTCCTTTTCCCCTTCCCCTCCCCTCCGACTTTTAACGTGTATTTAGAAACGGGGAAAAAAAAAGAAAATTAACGAGTATATAGAATATGATTGACGGAATTAATAAATATTTATTTTATTTATTTATTTTTAGATATTCGAATATTAATAATAAAAAAAACTGACACGTTTATTAAAAAAAAATAAAGAAAATTTGTTACGTCCATATTGTATCGTCTGAACAAAAAAAAAATTTTTTTTTTGTTCAAATGTTTTTTTGAAAAGTAAAGTGAATTTGATAAAGTCACACGTATATAACGTACATTTTGTTTTTTTTTTTTTTTTTTTTTTTTAAGGGGTTTAATTTAAAATTTACAACATGTAAATCTGATATACAAAGTATAAAAGTTAAGCTTTCGAAATCCAAACTCATAAAATACGCATTTATTTGTAAAACACATAAATTACCAAGTCGTCGTCGTCCTAGTCGTCGTTGTTGTTGTTGTTGTTGTTGTCGTCGTCGTCGTCCTTTCTGTTGTTTGTTAGATTCACAAAATTATATATATCAACTCATATACCAAAAATGTTTTTTTTTTAAATATAACTTATGAACTTTTGGTTGTTTCTTTTTCCTTTATCATCATCATTTAATATTTATGAGAGAAAAAAGAGAGATAGGAAGGGAGTGAGAGAGAGAGAGAAAGGCAAAAGTCCCTCGCTTTTGAATTTAATTTTTTTTTTTTAAATGTTTGAAAAAAAAGCAGAAGCAGCAAGAGCAGCAGCAGGGTTCAAACTAACTGTAAGGGCGTGACTGTAACATCCCAAAGGAAGGAAATGACTCTGTAAGAAAGTTATCATTACTTATTTTTTTTTTACATTACTTTTCCTTTTCCACGAATTCTTTTTCCTTTTTTTTTTTAATCAAGATGTACTTTTTTTTATTGTTTTTTTACTTTTCTAACCGAATCATGATCATTTTTATAAATTAATGTTATTAAAAAAAAAATCGATTGTAAATTTTTCTTTTTTTTCCTTTTTCAGTGAGTAAAAAACTGAGCTTAAAACTTTCTTTTATGTTTCGTAATTTTTTAAAAAAATGATTAATTATTAAAAAATAAATAAATTGTATGTATTTTTTATATTATTTCTTTTTATTATTAATTTCATTCGAGGATGAAACAAAAAATAATAATAATAAGAAACTTATGCCTTTAATTTAATTTTTTTTTTTTAAACTCGTTACGTTTTTTTTTTTTTATTAATTTTTTCATCTTAACATTAAAATATAATTTATTAAATTCAGCTTTGTATATAATTCAAAAAAAAAAATTAATAAAATAAAATAAAAATAATAATAATAAATAAAATAATAAAAAAATATTTTTTTTCAAATCATTTAAAATGGTGAACTGTTTTAAATTACTCGTAAACATTGTTTTTGTCTTTTTATGTCATCTATTAAAATTTGCACAAACTAATTT
>NW_002987087.1:209107-209729 GCF_000006295.1 Pediculus humanus corporis
GATCGGGTTTTTTTTTCGGGGAGGGGGGGGAGTACTTAATTTCCAAAAAAAAAAAAAAAAAAAAAATTTTCTTATAGTTAATTATAAAAGAAAAACCAATAATTTGAAAATTAATGAAATTATTTAATTTTTTTTTTTTTTAATTAAAAACGAAAAAAAGGAAAAAAAAACTTAAATTTTTTATTTACAAGGGAAAAAACAAAAAACCCTTTTCCTTAATTTTTATTAAAAATGGAAATTACCCTTTTAAGAAATTTTTTTTAACATTTTTCAATCATCTTATTTTCCTTCTTTTTTTTTTTTTTTTTGTTTATTATTAAATAATTTCTTTCATGCCCCCTCTCTCCTCCCCTTTCCCCTCGCCTCTCTCTTCCCTTTTTTTTATTTTTAATTAACAAACAACAACAACAAGAGCAAAGAAAGCGTTTTGTTTTTTAAACGATAAGAAAAAAAATTTTCCTTGTCATTCTCCTCTCTCTCTCTCTCTCACTCTCTATCTCTCTCTCTTTTAATAGGTACGAAAAATATTTAAAATAACTTTTATACAGTAATAATATATTTTTCTTTTTGTGGAATTTAATACGACCGAACAAAAACCGAAAATATAAATCTCATGATGGTA
>NW_002987087.1:209954-228967 GCF_000006295.1 Pediculus humanus corporis
TTTTTTTTTTGTCCTTCTTTCGACACATCTTTGTCAATTGTGTTTGTTGTTGCGGTTGTTGTTTTCTTTCAAAATCAATACATTGAATACATATATATGAATAATAGTGTTTGTGTTTGTGTTTGTACGTGAATTCTTGATAAATTCTATAAAAAAATTTTTTTTCGAAAGAGAGATCATATCTTGCGGTGTTTTTCAAATGTTTTTTTTTTTTAATTATCAATACGAAAGGGGTGATATCGATTCGTAATCAATTATCTACGATCACGTGCTCGTGTAATAAAAATCTCTTTTTTTTGTTGTTACGTTCGTAAGTTCCACGTTCTTTTTTTCTACAGACAGCTGAAACTGACGATACCCAAAATGATATTTTTTTTTTTTTTTCATCTCCCGAGTCCTGATTATATCGTTTTCCGATAAAGAAAATTTCTTATCTACCTAGGTATCTCAGGTGGTATCGCAAAGTAAATACCTGGATTAAATAAAAAATTTTTTTTCGTACGAATTTTATACTTTTAACGCGTGCGCACTGTCTCCATCATCATCATCATCCTACGTTATTTATTTCCATAAATTTTTTCCTTTTTTTTTTTCTCACAACTGTAGTGATAATAATAATAATAACAAATGTAAAATTTTGGAACGAAAAATAATAATAATAATTATTACCTTCATAGAAATTTTCTCGACGGGGGGGAAGAGGAGGGGAGAGAGCAAAAGGAAGGAAACGGAAACCAATTCATCCCCACCCAATTTTTTTTTTTTTTTCATTTTATTATTATTGTATTTTTAACCTAAAATTTTCTACCCTGGATATTTTTTTTCTATATTAAACGATTTTTAAATATGTCACTTCCCTCGGTATTATTTCCACGAAAATGATAACGTGGCAGAAGAAAGAAACAAACGTACGAATGGTAAAAAAAAAAAAAAAAAAAACAAAAAAAAACAAAAAAAAATCAATTAAACTCTCAAAAAGACAAAAATAAATAAATAAATTGTTTTAGTAATAATAATAATAGTAAATAAATAAATTCAAACCCTGCAATTAAATTTGTAAACCTTTTTAAAAGATTTAAAAACAAAAAAAAAAACTAAAACCACGACGACGAATCCATTAATAATATTTTTAAAAAAAAAAGGGACCCAAAAAAACGTTTTCTCGTTCTTTCGACTTTCAAATAACCTTTTAGGGTCAAACAATTTAAATACCTTCATAACAAACAAAAACAACAACAACAAACTTGTTTGTCTTATTAAAACATAATTAATGATAATAATAATAATAAAAACAACCGAGATTATAATCGTTTAAAAAAAAAAATTTTTTTTTCAATTAATTAATTAATTAATTAATAATACATTTTATTTTAAGTCCGCGATGGTGTATTTATTTACATAACTTATTTTTATTGATTCGTAAATTTCCGTTAAATGTATTTTTATTATCATCATTATTATTATCACCGTCGTCACTTATTATTATTATTATTTTAAATAAAAGAAAAAGAAAAAACAATATTTTTTGAAGTTGAAAGGAAATGAAAGAAGAAAAAGAAGAAAAAAAAAAATTATTAATTTGAAGAAATCGACTTTCCCGGATATTTAAAAAGGAATAATAATAATAATAATAATAATGAGAAAATTTATTTTTTTTTTATTTTTTAAAAAGAAAAACGATTTTCTAATTATTGTTTCTTATTAATTATTAATTAACTTAATTGATTAATGATGATAATTTAAATTTTTCAATAAATAAATAAATAAAAATAGACAATTATAAAAATAATTTTTTTTTATTAATAATTTAAAATTTAAAATACATAACGCGTCCTCTCGGATTATTATCATTACTATTACTATTTTTTGAACTAGTGTGCTCAACCCTCCTCCCAATGTTCCCCCCCCCACTTCGTCGTTTCCCCCCTTTTTAATAAATAAAAAAAAAAAGAAGAAGAAAAACAAATGATGATAATTTTTTTTTATTTTTTTTTAATTTTTTTCAAATTGTTATCTCTCTCTCTCTCTCTCCCCCCTTTCTTTCACATTCTCTCTCTCTCACACACACATTCTCTTTCTCTTTCTCACTTTCTCTCTTTTACTTTCTTTTATGAAAACAAAAAAAGTTTTCAAAAAATAACAAAAAAAAAACGTTTACTACTACAATCGTCTTTCTCTCTCTCGTGCCCTTTCTTCCTCGCCTCTTCTTTCCTTTTGCCCCTCCCTCCTTCCCTTCGTCTTTATTTTCGTCGTTTTTCTTTTTCCTACCTTTCTTTCCCCCACTCCCCCCCCTCCACGTATTTAGCGAAAATGAAAACTTGATTTAATTACCAGCAAGAACTCGGCTTCAATAAGCTTTTTATCTTTAAAATTCAATTATTATCTCATATACAACGCTAATGTGTTTATTATTCATTTCTTTGTTTTCTTTTGTCGACTTTTTTTTTTTTTATTTTCCATTCTTTTTTTTTTTTTTTTATGTTGGCATCTTGTTGGCACACCCCTTCAAGCGGACAATAATCTCATTTCGTTTTGTTATTTTTTTTTTTGTAATGGATATTTTAAATCCGATATTGTATTTAAATTTTTCATAAATGACGTTGTTTTTTTTTGTATAAACTTATTATTTCAGTAATAATGATGTAATAGTTATGAAATAATAATAATAATAATAATAATTAAAATTTCATTTTAATAAAAATTAATAATTAAATACTTTTCGTCTTTTTTTTTTTTAGACGTGGAAATAATTAACAACGGAGAATAAAATCGAAAAAACTTGACGCTATTTAAAAAAAAGAACAACAAACAACACAAACAAACAAACAATCCATAATGATAATAAAAATAAAAAAACCTTATTTGACTCTGGTTTTTTCATTTTTTTTTTTTTTTTTTTTTTTTTGTAAACTTTTCAATTAAGAAGGAAAAAAGATATAATCACGTGATTTTGATAAAGCATACAAATGTGTAGTTCCTTATTAAAAAAAGTAATTAATTAATTAATAATAATTTAATAAAATAAAAAAAAAAGCGGGAAATTTAAAAATTTCAAAAGTTGTTGTTGTTGTTATTTAGCATCGACCTTTTCACAAAGTTTTTTCTTTTTTTCTTTTTTTTTTGCTAAAAACTTGTTAGAAAAAAAAAAAGAAAAAAAATTCGAAAGGAAGAAAAGGATAAACAAAAGAAAAGAGATGACGTTGTGGAGAAAAAAAAAGAGAGAGAGCGAGAGAGAGAGTGAGAGAGAAAGAGAGAAGGAAATTTTTTTCTCAGGTTTTTTTTTTCAATTAATTTTAAATTGTTATTTACTTTTTTCTTTTCTTTTCTTTTTTCTCTATAAAAAAAAAAAAATTAAAATAAAAAAAAAAAAAGATTTTTCTTTTTAACTGGGAAAATTATTAAATAATGAAAAAAGTGGATTTTAATATAATAAAGAAAAAGTATTGCAAAAAAAGAAACGAATATTATTTATTTATTTATCTTTTAACTTCATTTACGGATTTTGTTTTTAATAAAATGATTCACGTATCATCGAATAAATTTTTTTAAAAAAATTATTAATAATAATAATAATAAATAAAAATTATCAAAACGTGGTTATAGATTTGAGTATGTGTGAAAAGAGAGAGAGAGAAACAACGAAAAAGATAAAAGAAAAATTTTTTTTTAAAATAATAAAAACAATAAAAATACAATTTTTTCCCTCACGCCCTCGAGTTATTTTTTATTTTTTTTTTTTGACGTGGAAGAAGAAGAAAAAAAATCCGCGAATGGAAAAAGAAAAAAAAAAATAAACACGATAAAATATAATAAAAAATTTTTTTTTTTTTGATGGGGAGCTTTTTAAACGAGAAAATAAGAAGAGAAAAAAAAATCAATTTACACTTGATTTTCTTATTTTTTGAGTGACAAAAACAAGATGGCGGAAAATTTTTATATTTTTTCTTACGTTTTGATGAATGCATTGTCGTTTTGTGCGCATTTTTTTTCCTCTTTTTCAACTTACAAAATACATTTTATGTAACGTTAATAATAATAATGATGATAATAATAATAATAAAACCATTAAATAAAAATTTTAATAAAATTAAAACGCGTTTGTTTTGTTTTTTTGTTTTTTTTTTTTTTTTTAATTTCTCCTGTCATTTTTTTTTTTTAATTTTTTTGTCTTCTGCTTTTAAGATAATTTTTTTCGATAATTACGTAATCATGTTTAAAATAAATAAATAAATAAATACTTTTAGTGGGGGAATAATTTCATGACATCATTCACCGCCGAACGCGACTTTTTTTTTTTTTATTTAATTAAAAAATTTTTTTTTTTTTTTTTTTAATGGGAAATTCACTCATTAACGCAAGGTGGTGAGGGGAAAGAGAAAGAGGGGGGTAAGTAAGGAAGGGGTTTATCGTTAATTACTTCCACGTTTCCTCCCTTCGCCCCCCAAAAAAAAACAAAATTTTTTATTTTCATTTGCTGCACACGACGAAAAATACGAAATTAAAAATTTTAAAAAAATTTTTTTTTCATTTAAACGTTATTTAATTAAACATCGGGAAAAATAATTCGTGGCAGTAGAATTTTTTTTTATATCAAAACAAAAATTTAATAATAATAATAATAATTTGCATCGAAAACAATTGTAAATATATATATTTTTAAAAAAATCCCCTTAAACTTTATTTTTTTTTAATCGTTTTTTTTTCACTAAAATGTCCTCTTGTATACATTTTATGTCCCCTTAGGAGTTAATAACCGGGTAAACGAATGCATTTTTATCAAGTTTTATCTTTCTCTCTCTTTCTCTCTCTCTCTCTCTCACTCTTTTCCAGCAGCATCGAATTTTTTTTTTTTGGACCATTTAAAAACCCCCTCGTTAACGCGTAACGAGGGGTTCTTTTAATAATTCAACTATATAACTAAAATGGAAAAAAAAAAAAAATTAAAAACTTATTTTTTTCGAAAACTTTTTTTATTCCTGCTGTTTTTTTTTGTTGTTGTTGTATCGACAAACAACAACGACAAACGTCACGAATTGTAGCAGTAGCAGTAGAAGATTTTATAAAATGATTATAAACAAATAAAAAAAAAATTATACACGGTGTGAGACGTCGATAAGTAAAAAATTATTATCATCATCATCATCGTGTTACCGTTTAACCCCGTTAAAATTTTTTTTTTTTCTCCTGCCACGTTTTTACTTTTTTTTTCAAAACCTGAAATTGCAATTTCCGGTTGTTGCGGTTATATTTTATCTTTATTTAGATGTTGAAAAAAAAAAAAACACTTTAAAAAATTTTTTTTTAATAACTCATTCATCTTAATTGAAAAAAAAAAATTGATTTATTTATTTATTGGTAACAACCACAACAACAACAACAACAACTACAAACGAAAAAACTATTACAAAACACACTCAAACTCTATATAATTAACATTAATAATTTTACAAAAAAAAAATTATCATCATTATTATAAATTTTTTTCAATCGTACTGACCTAAAAAAAATTTTTTTTAACGCCTTCGAAAAAAAATCATCATTATTATTATTTTAACGGGAGTCAGAACAACAACAACAACAACAACAACAACCGATATTTACCCCCTAAAAAAAACTCACTTTTCCTTATCAAAATCACATGTCAAATTGTCTCTCAATGAAGGTTTTTTTAAAGGGATGAAAATTTAATTTTTCCTTTTTCTTTTTTTTTTGAAAAAAAAAATTGTATTGGATATGAAATTTTTTTTTTTTTTTGTAACGTTGGCAATAGGGAAAAGAGAGGAAATGATAATAATAACGTCGCGAAAAAGTATTTGTTTAACAATAAGATTTGTTTAAAAAAAAAAAAATTAATAATAAATATATATAAAATTCAATTGATTTTCAATTTATCGATTCGTATAATTTAATAAAGTTTTATAATTTAACGACTATTTCACGCCGAATTAAAATAAAAAAGGGATGGAATGGGATTCTAGAATGTAAAAAAAAAAAAATGATAAAGGTTTTTTTTTCGAACGAGAAGAAAGGGAAAAACCGGAAGAGGAGGGGGAGGGTGGTAAGTTAATTTTTGATTTGTATTTAACCCCCTACGGACATTTTTACATTATTATTGAATTAAATATTTGCTAAATGTAACAACATTGAGAGATGCTGCCAAATGTCTCCATTTTCATCTTCTTTTTTTCCCATTCGTTTTCTCTCGAAATAATAATAATGATAAATACGTACGTATACTTATCGATAATAATTCGATACTCGAATAGATTAAATTTAAAATCGATTTTTAAAAAATTTTCAACAGTTTTTTAATTTTTCAAGAGTTATTTTCCAGTACTTAAACTGCCCCCCGTAAAAAAAAAGAGTGATAACATCTGTCAAAAATAATTTAAACGTGGCACTAGTAATCAAAATTATTATTATTATTTTTTTTTTTTTTAAATTTGAATATTTTAACGATAATAAGATGGAGAATAAAAAAAAAAAAGAAATTGACGGCTTAAATTACCGGACGTAAAAACTTTTCTCTTCCTAAGGGATTTAAAAAAAAATTTTCCCGAAGTTTGTTGTTGTTGTTGTTGTTCACCCTTAAAAAGGCAAAAAAAAAAAAAAAAATTTCAAATTAAAAAATGATAATCCTTTTTTGGTTTTCTTTTTTTCCTTTACCCCACCTCACCCCCGGACAAAAAGATTAAAATTATTTAAAGTTTATATTCGACGTTCATGAGATTCATTATTGCGGGATTATTTTATAGAAAAAAAAAAAAAAAAATCCACCCCGAAAAAAAAAAAAGATAATCCTACCCTTAAGAGGGTTTGCAAACAATATGTCTTTTGTTGTCCAAGTGTTAATGACGGGTATTGGTTGTACATAAATATATTTAAATTTGTTACGTCGTTGAATTTCTTATTTGTAAAAAATTATAATTAATATAGGTGCGTTTGTATGGATGCGGTTTTAATTCTAGTCTCCCTTTCCCTTCCCCCTCCTTCCCCCCTACGTTGTTTGTTGTTGTTACACGAAAACATTACAACAACTACTACCTGCGATTTCACACGTTTTAAAATCCGATTATTTATTTATTTTAAAAAAATTATTTTTTACTCGTTTGTTTACGAAAGAAACGTTTAATAAAAATTCTCATTTTTGATTGGTTGAAATATTGGTCGGATTCACATCACAGACTCCTCCTTTTAAAAGAAATTATTTTTTTTTTAAAACAACCATAATCTAGTCTTAAATCTTTTTTTTTTCTTTTGGTTCTTCACGCAATTAAAAAACTAAAACCAATTAAACTTGTTAAGAAAAAAAACGTTTGTTCAGTAAGAGGAAGAGAGGGGGGAAGGGGAAGGGGAATGGGAATGGGGGAGGTGGAAACGTTTTAAAAAAAAAGTTTTCAGGTTGTCACTCACGTCGTCGTCATCCTCACTCATCATTCTCAATTTTTTATTTGTTTTTTTTTTCGTTTGCAGACAAACATCCGATGGTATAAATTTTGTTTGTTATGAAACATTTTCGATGAAAGTTATAAAAAACAACACGAGGAGGAAAAAGGGTAAGAGGAGAGGAGGAGAAGGAGGATAACCTGAAAATATACCGTATAATAAAATTTCGTTTTTTTTTTTTCTCGTTCCATTTTTTCCTCTTAACTTCCGCGCCCCCCTTTTCTCTCTCTCTCTCTCTCTCTCTCTCTCTCTCTCCGTATGTGCTTTTTCACATTTTTTTTTTGTGTCGTTTTCTCCATAAAATTTCATTACTCCGTATGAAAAATAAAATAAATATTACGGGATAAAAGCAAGTAAATGTGTGGTTAAAATGAAAAATATCTGATTATAATTTAATAAAAAAAAAATCAATGGACGAAAAAAAATGTCCGCAAATTACTTTCTCATCTCGTTTTATTAAATTTTTTTTTTTTTTTTTATACGTTGATGTTAATAATAATAATAATAAAATGCTTTTTAAAAAAAAAAATTTTTTTTTTTTTTCCTTTTACGCTCCTTTTTTTTTTTTTTTGCTCCCCCAAATTACGTATTAATAATAATACGTAGGCGCGAGTGTTTCACTAAAAAAAAAAAAAAAATAAAATAATTTTTCCATTCGTTTTTAAAAAATTTTTCTTATTATTTTAAATTATTCATTTCGTTATTATTATTATTATTATTATCAGTTTTTAGTTCGAAAAGATTAATTTAAAAAAAAAAAAAATTCGGAGAGTGAAAGTCTGTGTGAAAGAGAGAGAGAGAGAGTAAATGAAGAAAGTTTTTTTTTTTTTTTATTTCGTTAAAGGAAAATCAATTAATCGTCGTTTAAAAATAAAAATTTTATTATCACGATAAATAATAATAATGATGATAATAATGATAATAATAATAAGTAGATTTTTTTTATTGTTTAAAAAAAAAATTGGAATAAATCAAAAATGGCGCGAATTTTTTATTTAAAAAAAATAATTTTTTTTTTTAATTACATCGAAAAATAAAATTATTGTAAAATAATTAAAAAATCGATTATTAACTTAACACAAAGTCAGTCTTTTTATTTTTTCATTTTTAAATAAAAAAATTAGTGACAATAGGGAAAAAAAGAAAACACTTTTTATTATTATTATTATTAATTTTTTTTTTTAATTGTTTAAATCAGTTTTGAGTGAAAAATTATTTTAAAAAAAAATTGAAGGAAAAACAATCAAAAGCAACAACAACAAAAACAAAATAATAATAATAATAATAATAAATAGGAGAAAAAATAAAATAAAAAAATAAAATAAACCGCTTCTGGGGAGCCATTAAGAAAATTAAATAAAAAGCCAAAGGAGTAGTTTTATTTTTTTTTTTTTTTTTTTAAAAATATATAAAGAGCCCTGATGGAATTATATTAAACTCCCCACTATGATAATAACAAATGAAAGGAAGAAGGAGGCTGCGCACTCTCCCGTTCGCGCTCTCTCTCTCTCTCTCTCGTATCCATGGAACGCGTAATACGCGTACCTCAGAATTAAAAAGGGGAAGGGAAAACGGTGGAGCAGAAGAGAGGCGCGGCTCCGGTTTTTCATGGCGGAAGGCGGGATTTCTCCAGAGACTCCAGTGCACTCGCGACCATGGACGGGGAGAGCGGCGATTCGAGTTCGAGCTCCACATCGCTCAGTTCCAAATCCGAATGATTCCGAATGCCACCGGAAATCGGGTGATAATATAATGTGCGTGCCCCCGGATGTAACCACTCCCACGCACCCGACTGATTTTTCGCTCAAATTTAACAATAATATACCGAGGTTTTTGTGGAACGATCCAAGAACTATTATCGATAATAAAAAAATTGATATGTTACAACAAAGGGATCATGGGGATATAATAAAAAATATTAATACGGAAAGTGATAATTATAATAACGTTTACGGTGGTAACAATCGCGAAAACAATCAAAGGATCGCAGATTTTATTATAGCTAACAAAGAATATCGTAATAATTTTAATATCGGACAACCATCTTCTGATAGTGCAATCGGATATGTAAACAAAGAACAAACAAGAATGAGAGCGACGGATTTTGCTGTCGCTTTAAATTACAACAAGGATCTCCATAGAACGTCAGATTTTGCCGGTATGATACTCCAGCATCACCAAAGGTTTGTACCTTCCTACCTTTTATTTATTATGTTAATAAAAAAAAATTTTTTACGTTATGAACCCGTGTAAACAATAACAAATTATAATTTAAACGAAAAAAATAAATAATCAATAATAATAATAATAATAATAATAATAATTTTTAATTCATTTGCTTTTTTTTTAATAACAAATATTTACGGTTTTATCAACAAAATAATAATAATAATAAACCGATAAACAAACGTGATAATGTTATCAAAAAGTAATTTTTGAAGTAATAATTTAAAGAGGGGGAGGATCTTTAATGTTTATCGATATATAATTTTATTTACGTAATCATATTAATAATGATAATGATAACGATGGAAAAGAGTAAAAAAAAAAATTTAATTTTAGGGGAAATTTTCCCCCTCCCTCCTTCGCAAGGTTTACTTTTATCATTATTATTATTATTAATAAGTGAATAAATAAATAAATAAATGATGAGAGTAAGAGGTAATCATTGAATTTATTTATAATCACATTATCGTTATCAAAAATATAAAAGCAGAAGAAAAATTAATAAACAAATAATTTCCAACGTTTTTGTTTATATTGCGTGAGGATGTGTGCGTGTGCGTGTGCGTGCACGTCGATCATCGTAATTATTTTATTAAAAACAAGTAAAAAATGGCGATCAATAAAACAATAATAAAAAGTTAATAATAATAATTATTATTATTTTTGCGTTTTTTGCTCTCCGACGGCAAACGACGTTTTTATAATTTTTATACGAAAAAGTTTTATTAATTAATAAATAATAAAATTATTAATTAATAATCCAATTTTCAACGATTGAACATATTATTTAATGATATTACGCACATTTTTATGTAAATATTACGCGTGCGTTCACAGAAAAAAGTGACACACGCATACACGCGCGTAAATTTTTTTTTTTTTTTTTACTAAAATTAATATTTTAAGTTTATTAGCCGCACCACCATCACCACCACCACCGCCTACCACCACAATGTAAAACACGAACATTAAATTAAAAAAATTTTTTTTTCGGGGGGGAGGGAAGGGGGATGGAGGAAAAGAGAGAGGGTGGGAATTTTTGTCGTCGTCGTTGTTAAATAAGTAAAATAAATTTAAAATCGATAATTTTATTTAAATAAGTTTTTCTCATATACTTTCAAACGCACATACGCACGCACACACACACACAACAAACGACACGCTCCCCTCCCTCCCCGCTTCCCCCTCATTTTTTTTTTATTAAATGCCTCAAAGGTTATTGTTAAACAACCGAACACGCTATGATAATAACATGCAGATTTTGACGTAAGGTTGTTTTATACCGCGATGAAAAACATTTTACGACGCCGAATTTTTTCTTATTTTTTTTCTTAAATCGTTTGTTTGTTTCATTCTAGCGAATGGAAATTAATTTTTTTTTTTTTAATTTTGTTTTTCTTTGTACGTTTGCTTTTATTTTTTTCCATTTAAAAACGAAACAAACAAACAAACATAAGCAAAATTATTTAATTTTTTCGTTTGTTTTTTCTTATCCGAACCTATTCGTGCGCATTTTTTTTTTTTTAAATTATTCCTTCGTGTCAAATTTTACCAAACAAACACTTCTCATAGTAATAATAATAATAATAAAATTAATAATAATAATGATAATAATATTAATAACAACAATAAATGTAATAAAAAAAATGATTTTTTTATCAAAATGGCGAACATTTGATATTACGTTAAACGTTTTAAAAATTAATAATATCCTTGTTTGTTAAATAATTAATAATAATAATAATATTACTCATTTGTTAAAATTAATTCGAAATCGATTATGTTCATTCGTGTGTGTAAAGAGAGAGAGAGAGAGGGGGGGGGAGAGAGAAAAGTCAACTCAAACTTGAAAATATGTTTATTACAAGGTGAGATAATTAATTTATAAAAATCTCTTAACGGTTAATAAATTCGAGTTTTTTTTTTTTTTTAATTGATTAATCATTTCAATTTAATATTAATTAACGAAACGATTGAAAATTAATAATGATAATAATAATAATAATAATAATAATAATATTAATAATATATTTTATTCGTACCTGAAATTAATAAATTTTTGTATTATAAAAAAAAAAACCTGTTTTAAATGCGTACCGATTTCATAAAGTGAAATTAAAATAACATTTTATTTATTATTATTATTATTATCATTATTATTATTACTGTTGTTGTTGTTGTTGTTGTTTTTAATAGTGTTATAATTAGTATTATTATTATTAAAATTAAAATTATTTCATTCTTTTCTTTTTTTTTTCTTTAACGTTTTCGTTTGCCAACAGAGCTTTGGGATTATCGTTAAAACCGGCTCATTTGAGCACGACAGCATCACTTCAACACAACAGCGGTCCACGGCATACGATAGACGCCATATTAGGTTTGGGAAGTAGAAGAACTCCGCCGATAAAAGAATCTCAAGAAAATTCAAACAGAAACGGAAACGAATCCAGCGGTAAGTTAAATTTTAATATTTAATCTTCGAACCCCCCCCCAAAAAAAAAAAAAAACCAATTAAAATCTAATTTTATATCTAGGGATTTTAGTATTCGTTAATAATAATAATAATAATAATGTTAAACTTTCGTGAAATATGATAGGAGATGGGTCGTGTTGTTGTTGTTTTCTTATAAGCGTGATTGATAAACGTTCGTCAATGTAATAATAAGATTGTATGTTTTAACAAGCTAAATCCAAATATGTGACTAATACGTATATAAAAATTAATTGTAAAACAATCTTTTTTTTTCCCCCAAAAATTAATTGTGTGCGTGTGTGTGCGTGCGTGCGTGCGTGCGCGTGCGTGTACGGTATGCGTGAATGCGTGCGTTCAATCGATCGCAACGAATGGAAAGAGAACTCGTAAATTAAATTAAAACGAAAAAAAAAAAAATTATTTTTTGTGAAATCATTAGGGCCCTCCCTCCTTTCCGCCTCTTCCCTCCGCTACCCCTTCCCACTTCCTCCATTCCTGCCTCACCCCCCGACAAAGTGAATGTTGACGAATTAAATTTAAATTTAATTTTTTTTTTTTTAATAATATCTATAACTTTGTAACTTTCAAATTAACTTTCAAATTATTATCATTATCATTAATTTTTTTTTCGTACAATTTGGCAATGTTGACGCAAGTAATTTTTTCAATTACCTTGGGAAAATTATTATTATTATTATTATTATTATTATTATTATTATTATTATTTAATTACGTATATTTTTTTGACGACAATCGAAAGTGATTAAAGGTTATTAAAAAAAAAAAAATCCGTTCGAATTTTCATTTTATAAAAATGTCCGCCGTTTGTGACGTCATAGTTTTCCACGATTTAATAAAAAAAATGAAATGGTTTTCGACCCTGCGTGGTTGCGTATGTGCGTACATACTCGTTTTTTTTTTTTTTTTTAAACAAAACCCTATTTGGAAAAAAAAAGAAAAAAAAAAATTTATAAACCTTCGTGAATATTCCCGTTAAAAATTTTTTTTAACGTTTTTTCCGCGCCAACTTTTTAAAATGTCGAATGGTCATTATTATCATTATTATCATTATTATTATCATCATTAATAATTTAATAACAAGTTAAACAGGTAATAAAATACATCGCGTTACGATGTATTTTTTTTTTTTATCTAACAAACAAAGTTTTTAACACGGTTCGTTGATTCATAACTTATTAATTAGCCATCTTTAATTTTTTCAACACCTTAATTATTATTATTATTATTATCAAAAGAGTAAAAAAAAAAAAACCCGCGTACTATAATGGTACCCGAACAATGATGATAATAATAATAATAATCGTTTGGATTGTTATGTGTAATTAATAATTATAATTTAAACAACAATGAAAAACTTTTCTTTTTTTGATACCTGTTAGTACGCACATTCGAAAAAAAAAAAGTTTGAAAATACGCGCGCGTACAGACGCGTAAAAACGCGCGTAAAATTTCATATTTAAAAAAAAAATAAAATAAATTTTTTTTATCCTCTTTCCTCGTTTATTTTTGCTTCGTCATCTTTTCTTGCTTTATTTTTTTTTATTTTTATTTTCCCTCGCAATCTTCTTATTATTGTTGATATTAAAAAGGGGTTTCGAGGGGAGAGAGGGGAGGGGGGCTCTAAAATTTTATCGTCACAACTCAATTAAATTGGGGAGAAATAAATTGCTGCCGAAAAAAAAAGGTAATTGTTAAATTAAAAATGGACCCCGATTTAATATTTTGTACAATTCGGACAATTTCCAAGAGCTAAAAGTTCAAAAAAATAATAATGATAATAATAAATATCTTTCGTTTGATTTTTTTGGGGGACCCCCGCTCCCCTTGAACTCACGACGACTTACGAAAAATTATTTGTCAAACAATAAAAACCAAACATTCGAGATTTGATTAATGAAAGTTTATTTTAACCTTTTTATATGTAAGATACGTCATCGCCGACCGTCATCATCGTCACCATCATCATCATCGTCATCATCAACGTCATCACCTTTAATCGACCGTAAAATTATTATTATTATTATTATTAATATTCGATTTAATTTAAATAAAAAAAAAATATAAAAAACTTTTTTTCTCATGCGTTTTCATCTCATTTTTTTTTTCCAACATCCGGAAATAACCCGCAATTTTTATATTCCACATTCCCCAATAATAATAATAATAATAATAATAATAATAATAATGATGATGATGATGATGATGATGATGATAATGATGATAATACGATATAAAAAAAAAAAACAAATTTAATTTAACCGGGTAACAACAACAAATGATTTTGCATAATATTAAATAAAAGGAAAAATAATTTGACCGGTTAATAAATAAATAAATAAATAAACAACAACAACAATAATTAATAATAATGATGATGATGATAATTACATGAAAGTCGAATAATTTTATTCTTACGGTTACGGTAAATTAAATTCTCATTTAAATCATTCGAATGTTTTCCTTAAAAAAATTAAAAATTAAAAAGTTATTATTATTATTATTATTATTATTATTATTATTATTATTATTATTATTATTATTATTATTATTATGAATGAGTTAATACAATAGAGCGTTAATTATTTCGTTTAGTGAAAAAAAGGGACGGTTAATAAAATAAATTTAAAAAAGGGGGTGGGTGGGGAGGGAGGGTCACGAAAAGGTCAAAAACAATCGAGTTTATAAATAAAAAAAATTATTGATCATTCATTAAACTTTAATTAAAAATATGCAAATAAAATCAAAAAAAAAAAAAACCACTGATGATGATGATGATGATGATGATGATGATGATAATAATAATAATAATTAAGGTACGGTCGATCAATAATTTTCAACAATCGATGAATTTATTTAATTTTTGATTTAATGAATGTTTAAACGTATCCACGCATAATAATAATAAATCAAGCGAGTTTCTTAACTTTCCACACTTCCCCACCCCATTTGCACTTTGACCTCTCATCTTTACCTGCTTTCCTTCATTTCACACCCTCTTCTCCCCATCGATAGAAAAAAAAACGTTTTAATTTAAAAGTAATTAATTAATCAAAAAAAAAAAAAAGGAAAAAGGTGCCGAAAAACAAATGATTTCGGGTCATCAATGTCGAAAAACAATTATTACCAACATAAATAGTTTTCACACGTTGGTATTACCAACTGCTGTGGCTTATAATAAAACTTAATTATCCTCATTAATTTAGTTAAAAAAAGAGGTAGACGAAAGAAAGAAAAAAAAAAACAATAATTTTTCAAAACTAATAAAGTTTTTTCCTTTTCGTTTTTTTTTTTTTTTTTTATTTTCTCTCTCAATCATTTTTTTTTTTTTTTCGTTCGGCTTTCACGTTTTCTAACCGTTTTTTTTTTAATTACGTTTTGCTTCTGATTGACAGGTTTTAATAAAGGCATCAGGTGCATAGAGAGAGAGAGAGAGAGAGATGAGAGAAAAACCCGGCAAATTAGAGAGTTTTTTTTTCTTTTTTTTTTTTTGTAACGTTGGCATTATAAATTTAACCTGACTGACGTTTTCACTAAAAGAGTTTTTCTCTCTCTCCTCTCTCTCTCTCTCTTATTTTTTTTTTAAATGCGTAAAATTGTTTTTTTTTTTTACATGTGCCTGAAATTTAAAATTCACTTTATTAACCGTGGGATAATTATTAAAATTTTTGACGTTTCGTAATATTAATAATAATAATAATAATAATAATAATAATAATAATAATAATAACAGTAATAATTCTTTTTATTACTTTTAAAATACGCAGTAGGCATATATATATAAATATTTGTTTTTCCATCGAAATTTCCTTACGTAATTTTAATTTTTTAAAAAATAAAAAAATGGCGTATGCACGTACCTTCCTTTTTACTAGAGAAGAGGGGGGAAGAGAGAGAGAGACAATAAAAAATAAAAAATTTTTTTTTTTTTTTATACACGAAAAAGTTACGGTTTCCCAGTCGCCATTTTTAAAAATAGTTAAATAAAAATTATTTGTTTGTCACGGAAATTATCAAACGTAATAGTAATTTATAGTAGTCAAACATGGGAGATAAAAATAACCAATTTACTTTTATGGTCGAACTAGAAAGTATATATAAATGGATTAACCGTTTTTTTTTTTTTTTTTTTCTAAATTAATAATAATTTTGTGACAAAATGTTTTAGGTAAAAATTTCAAATCGTCATGCAATGCTATCGCGATTAAATAAAATATATATATAAAGAGGGAGAGTGCGGGGCAAAATTGAAAAAGAGAGAGAGAGAGAGAAGGAAAAAATTAAATGTTGGAAGGGAAAAAAGAAAAAGAAATGAAACGCGACATCAAGACAAAACCCTTGGAAAAATTGTTTTTTTTTTGTTTTTGTTTTTCTTTCGGAAAAATAAATAAAACGCTTTTCACTATTATTATTATTATCGTTATTATTATTATTATGAACGCGATTAATAAAAAACAAAGAAAGAAAGAAAAAAAAATTGAAGTACATTTATCTATTTGCTCATGTTCTAAATAGCTGTCAGTTTGTCGTGGTGGCACGCAAACACGCTTTTCATTTTACCAGCACCCATTCTGACAGTCTAATCAACTAAAACAATTTTTACCCCCCTTTCACCCCCTCCGGTTTTGCCCCCCACCTCATTTTTCCCAACCCCTCACGTCCTTACCTATTTACCTACCTGCCCGATTTCTTTTAAATAATTTTTATTTTTTTTTCTCTCTTTCAATCCATATCATTATCATCATCGTTAAATGTTATCAACAATAAAATTAATAATGATAATAATAATAATAATAAAGACGACAAATTAAAATAATTAAAACCGGAAAAACGAAAAAAAGAAAAAAAATTTTTTTTTTTTCGGAGACGCCAATACTCGAATATCCATAAAAAAAAATTTCTTTTTTTTTCCTTTTTTTTAATCGAAACATTAGTAAAAAAAAAAAAAAAGTAAAAAATGTTGGTACGATTGAGTGGGTAATTAAATTCACGTTTAAAAATTATTATAATTTAACGAGGGAATTTTCTAGAAAATTTTTAACGAGGGAAAAAAACATAAAAAAAAAAAAAAGTAACCGGGAGTGATTGCATGTTATAAATTCGTTATATAAATATCAATCTTAGTTAACGTAAATTTTATTATTATTATTATTATTATTATTCAAAGGGGTGGGAGCGGCCGTTTACAATTTTGAAATTTTATTTTGTTAGTTAGTCAGTTAGTCAGTTAGTTAGTTAGTTAGTTAAAAAAAAAAAAAAACTAAATTGCATGACTGAAATTTAATGTATAAGCGATTAACTCACTAATCAGAGATTAATTTCGAACGCTATTTTAATTATTTTATCGTTACAAAAAAAAAAAAATTCCAATTTTTTTTTTTCAAACATATTTACGGGTAAATAATTATAATTAATTACCACGTAATTATTATTAATAATAATAATAATAATAATAATTTTTTTTTCGTAAAATAATAAAACGATTTTCAGGTAACCAAAAAAAAAAAAAAAACAAAATTTTTTGAAAGTAACTTTTTATACAGTTGTAATTTTTTCCACATATTTTTTTTTTATGTCTAATAATAATAATAATAATAATCGGAGGCAGACGGTGGGAAGGCGTCAACGCACTTCTTCTTCATATACCAAAAAAAAAAAAAATCGCGTCTGAACATTGTTAATATGTTTTCAAAATGTTAAAAACTTAGTGTTCACCTATCTTGTAGCCTACCTGGAGTTTTTTTTTTAAATTTTATTTTAAATTGAACTATTGTACCCATGTCAAACTTATCAACAAACTCGTTACCTACTACTACGACTTACACTACTCAACAATAATCTTTTTGTTTTAAAATAATTTAATAAAATGGTTGACGTAATCATCCATCCTGTCTATTCTCTTGTCACTTATTATTTTAACTTTTAAGATTCATTTTTACGATAGAGACCTGATAAAATAAAATAAAATAATAATAATAATAAATTAAAAGAACACAACGAACAAAAAAAAAGGAAAACCTCCTCCCATTAAAAACGATTATAAATAATAATAAAAAAAACAAAAATTGCAGTGGCAGCGTGATGAAAATATGTTTACAACCACGTTCTTGAGTTTTTTCCTTTTCCGAGACAATGGTATTGAATCAAAGGAATGCACGAAGAGTTTTATAAAACTGCAAATGTTACAGTCGACAATTGCGGAAAACTTCTTCGGAAAAGAACTTAAAAAAAAGACGCAAAAAACGTAGAGATAAGAACGACGATTTAAAAAAAGTTGTTTAAAAAAAATGGCAGCTTGTAAAATTTTACAACGTGGCAAAAGAATTAAATTATTAAGCTACCGCAAAAATAAAAAACACATACACACACACACACATAGAGAGAGAGAGAGAAAATTAAGATAATTTATCTTAACTTGTCATTGTTGTTGTTATCATTATTCTTTTTGACTGGTTTTCAACCCTCCCACCCTCCCCACTCCCTCCCCTTCAATTTTTTTGTAGATTTTATCAATGATGATTGTCTAAAAGCTTTTAGCATAGAAATTATACACTAGAAATACCGTTTTATCCAGATTATACACACCTTTCAAAACACTTCTTAACTTAATTGATGACGTTTTTTCCTTTTTTTTCCTTTTCTTTCACGGTAATTATTTGATTTTTTTTTTTTTTGCCTTTATGACTTTTAAATATTATCTTTTTAAACGTGGAAAAAGACAAAATCAAACGGAGAGAGGGTGGTGGTGGTGGGGGAGAGAAAAAGTAACATCCGAAAATATTATTTCCGCATTTAAAAGAAGGTATGGATTACGAACGAGGAAAAAAGTGGATTCTATTTTTTAAAAAAA
>NW_002987087.1:229870-246690 GCF_000006295.1 Pediculus humanus corporis
TTTTTTTATTTCGCAATCGTTTGTTCTTTATTTGACATTTAAACAACCACAAACGTAACAACTTCAAAAAAAAAAAAAAAAATTCAATGACAAATGACACGTCAATGTTAATAACTACCCGGGAAAATTGGATAGAAACGAGTTGATAATAATAATAATAATAATAGAATGATGGATTCGATTGATAAGGAGGAGGGGTGGGGGGAAAGAAAAAAAAGAAAATTAGTATTATTATTATTTTTTTTGGTCGCAGGTGAAAATAGTTGCAATTCGAACGATGGTATAACCGATCTTCGTTACCAAACAAACGATAAAAGTTGCAGCGAAGATGAAGATACTGCGAGTCCCGTACAGGGTCCCACGACTCCCGGAAGTACCGGAAGTGCAAATAACGACGGTGCGGATTCAATAAATAAAAAAAAATTAAGGAGAAATAGAACGACGTTTACGACGTATCAATTACACGAATTAGAAAGAGCTTTTGAAAAATCTCATTATCCGGATGTTTATTCGAGAGAAGAATTAGCCATGAAGGTCAATTTACCGGAAGTACGAGTACAGGTAATTAATTCATTTTATCCGATAGTTTTAGTTATATTTATTCGGGGGGTTGTGGGGGGTAGGAGGAGGGGAGGGTCCGATTCAATTATAAGGAAAGGAAAAAAAATTACAAATTGTGTGACAGAGTGAGAGAGAAAGAACATTTTCTGTTTTTTTTTTTAACTTGTCATCAAAATTATTGTCGTGGAAATTGTGACAAGTCACGACACGATAATAATAATAATAATAATACCGATGACGTTTTATGCGTAGTGATTTTTTTTTTTTTTTTGTAACTTCCGACTTTTTTTTTTTTTTTTAAATTAAATCGTTTGAAAAACATGAAAAAAAAAACAAAACAAAACAAAACAAACTTTACGAATGTTTATTTTAATTAATTAATTTTATTAAATATGGCGACGGTTAATAATAATAATAATAATAATAATCAAAATGTAAGCTAATTAATTTTTTATTCGAGTTTGTTTATGAAAAAAAAAAAAAATGAAATGAAATTTCGACGTCGCCATCATCATCATCAATCGCCATTTTTATTTATTTAATTATTAATAATTTTTTTTCGGGGGGGGGGCATGGAAGGGGAAAGAGAGAGAGGAGGGGCCTCGTTAATAACTAATTAATTAATTAATTTTAATAAAAAAAAATTTGATTAAATAAATAAATAAATTCGTTTTTGATTTTTTGTACTCGAACGCGTTGGAAATTTTTTTTTTTTAAATTTAAAACGGGGGGGGGGGGGGGAGAATGAAATGAAATGAAAAAAAACGCGAATTAATAATAATAATAATAGTAATAATAATGATTTTTTTTAAGGGTTACATTAAAAAGGAAAATTTATAATCGACGGGTAAATCATGTTGGAGATTGTACATAATAAAGTACAAAATAAAATTTTTTTTTTTTTTTTAAAGTTTTAATAGTAATAAATAACAAGAAAATTTATTTTCCATGCAAATACGGTGGCAAAAAAAAGTGCATGAAGTGAGAGAGAGAGAGAGAGAAAGAGTGAGAGAGAATAATAATCTCATACCCCCCTCTCTCTCTCTACTTTATACGAAAGCTTAAAATTAATTCATTATTACCACGCTCATTAACGTCAATTTATTTTTATTTAGTTATAATTTAAATTTTTTTTCGTTTACATTTAAGTTTAATAAAAAAAAAGAAAGTGGAAAATTCAAAATGGCGCATTTTAAAAAAAGAAAGAAAAAAAATTTTCTTTTTTTTTTTTTTAACTAACGAACGAAATAAGGAAAGAAAAAAAAATTTTAATTTAAAAAGAAAATTCAAACGATTTTAATCGATTTATTTTTTTAAAAAAATTATAATTATAAATGCAACGTTGCCGTTTGTTATATATTATTATTATTATTTTACACGAGTCGCCTTAATCCGTTACGAAAATTTTCTTTTTTTTCGGGGGGGAAAGGGGGAGAAGAGGAAAAAGTTTAAAAAAAGTTTTTAGGTTTAAGACGTCAATAAATTTCCGGGAAATCTTTTTCAACTGTTTGTTCGTTTGTTTGTTTGTTTGTTTGTTTTAAATCGACGAGAATCGATGGATTAGGAAGGACAGACAATTTTGTCCTTTATCCGATTTCATCATTATTATCATCATCATTAGTTGAACGTTTTTTTCCTTTTTTTTTACGCCACGAATTTAACCCCAATAAAAATTTAAAAAAAAAAAAAAAAAACGCGCGAAATCTCTCTCTTTCTCTCTCTCTCTTTCTCTTATTAACTTTCAATAAGTTAAATTTTTTTATATAAAATGACGGTTGATTACGTCACGAAAAGGTTTAAAAAGGTTTTTAAAAAAAATTGATTTTCGAATATCCTTTTGAATTTGACACAAATAAAAATGTAAAAAAAAAAAATTTTTTTAAGCCTTAAAGAAAAACTTTTCTTAAACGTGTAAATAAAATGTGTGAGGGGAGAGGGGGACGTAAAAAAACATTTAAGAGGGGAGGGGGGCGAGTAATAAAAGGTTTAATAATAAAATTAGTTATTACGATAAAAATTCAATTAAACAACATAAAGAATCGTAAAAAAAATTATAAGAAAAAAATTTATAGCAATTTTTTTTTTAATAGCAAAATTATAGTTGTTTGATTTTATTTATTTATATAAAAAAAAATAAAATGAAATAAAAGAGCGCAAAATTGATTTATAGCAAACAAAGTAAATAACGATGCGACAATTTATATATATATATAAAAAAATTTTTTTTTTTTTTTTTATTTACACCGCAAAATTGAAATCAATTGAAAAAGGAAAGGGAAGGGAAAGGAAAAAAATTCACTTGGGAAAAGGTTTAAAGGAAAAAAAGGAAAAAAAAAAAGGAAAAAAGGTAATTGGAATAAGAAAAAAAAAAAATTTTTTTTTTTTTTTGGGAAAATTGAATTTCCAGTTTGAATCAAGTTGAACAAGAGGAGCTCAATTGCTCTCTTATTCAACATGAAAAAAAAGAAAAAAAGAAAAAAGGCCCCCAAGAGAATGAAATGGAAAAAAAAAAAAAAAGTTTTTTAAAATTTTATTTGATTGCCATTTGATTCGGTTACTTAACGCCCGAGGAAAATCATTGTGGGGGTGTAGAAGGGGAGGCGGGGGAACAACAAAATTTTTTAACGCAAAAAAAAAACAAAAAAAAAAGGTTTCCCCCCGAATCAACCCTTTCTCTTTTAATTTAAATTTTGACCGAACGAGGAGGAGACTCCCTCCCCTTATTTCGATGTAGGGATCGATAGTTTCGTGCGGGGGGCCGGAGGGCGGCGGGGGGTGCGTGAGCGAGAGAATGACTGATTTTGCGTGTTTTGTTGCCACAATTCATTTTAGTAGTCGGTGACTCAATCACAGCAAGAGATCTGCTGCACCCATGCGTCCAGTTAAATAATTAAATTAATCGTTAAGTGCGTGTGCACCTTTCTTAACCCGTTGAGAAGTTTCAAAACTTTTTTTTTCATAAACTCCGCCATAATTATTATTATTATTATTTGTTTGCATTATTTTTTCAAATCACGCTATTTTATACTTAGTATTGTTTGACTAACGAATTACGTAAATACTAATTTTTTTTCAACTAAATTGAATTGTTATTGATGTAATTTTATTATATGAGGGAAAACAAAACGAAAAATTAATAATAATGTTTCATTATCTTTTTTTGCCCCGCCATTTTTTTTAAAATATTCGTTTTTATTTTAAAATTTTGTACTCTTTTCTCTCCCTCTCTCTCTCTCTCTCTTCATCATTCCGTTTCATTTTCCCCTTAAGGAAACAAAAAAAAAAAAAAAAATTCAGAAAAAAAATTTTTTGTTTAATCGACCGTAAATTTATTTAATATTAATAATAATAATAAATGTACGATATAATAATACGCGATAATGATAACAATTGTATTATTATTATTATTATTATTATTTGAAGTTTTGGAATATTACGTAATAATTCCAGATGTTGTGTTGAAATTTAGTGATCCGAAACTCCCTTGACAAAAAAAAAAAAAAATCATATCAATCATAAATACGCGCGACATTTGATAATAATAATAATAATAATAATAAATGCTTAAAAACTCCGACAAATAAGAATACTGTCGTGTTTAAGAGTGACCATAATAATAATAATAATAGTTTTTCGAACGGAGGAGATTTTTTCCTCCGTGAAAATTTTTTAGTTTTTATTATAAAAAAATCAATCCTTTATTTAAATATTTTTATAGTTTTATAGATTATATTTATAACAGCATCAAAACGTTCTATGATAAAAAAACGACCGTTATTTATTTACATATCGTTATTATTATTATTATTATCATCATTATTTTTGTTTACGTAAAATTTTCGTGTATTTAACTCATTTGTTAGAGTTAATATCGCGATTTATCGATACGATATATTTATATATATATTATCAAAAATAAAATATGGCGGATTCGTTGTTATCAATAATAATAATAATAATAATAATATCATACAAGGAAAAATATATGTATATTATTTTTTTAACGTTTATAAAATACCGGAAATTAAATCAAATTCTGTTGATGTTACCACGATACAAATTTTTTTTTTTATTTTATTTTCCCCCCTTGCTTTTCAACCCTTAAAATTCCTGTCAACGTTTTTTTTTTTTCTTATATAAATATATATGTGTGTACACGTGAATAATATTTTGTTTTCCGAAGTGACGTCAGGCACGTTTTACCCTCATTTCATGTATAAAAAAATTTATTATCCGGTTTTTCCGGTTCTCATTACGATTACAAATCCACGATAAAAAAAATTAAATAATAATAATAATTCGGCGAAATCGGTGACAGTCACTTAAAACTAAAAAAACGTCACGTTCGACATAAAATGAACGTTTCATTTTATTTTTAATAATGATAATAATGATAATAATAATAATAATAATTAAATTACCATGCGTTTTACGCGTGTATTTTATTTTCAAAATTCGATTTTTATCCGTCGGTTTAAACGCGTGAATTTTTTTTTTTTTTTGGGAGAGAAAAATAAACGTGAAACATCATCATCATTATCGGCAACAGCAGCAGCAGAAGCAACAGCACAATCATCGAGTATATAAAGCCAGAAATCTACCACGCCTACAAACATTTCTATTATATTTGTCCTTTTTATCCCCTTGTAATTATTTGAAATTTTACATTTGAATTGGGTTTGAATTGTGAAAAAAGATTTCACCAACAGAACGGGTCATTAGCTAACGCGTGTGTGTGTGTCTGCGTCTGCTTCCCCGTTTTTATTATACGCACTCTAAAAAAAAAACCCGGGAAAAATAACGCACGTTTCGTTAATGCGAAGAAACATTAGAATTAAGGTGTCATCTCCCAAATGGGTCTACCACCACCACCGTAGTTGTTAGTTTTTAACAAACAACAAATATTTTTTTGTCGTAGTTATTTTAGGGGTGAATTTATAACAATGCCTTTTCTTCCCACCCTCCCATTCTATCTCTCTCTCTCACTCTCTCTTTCCCTACAAATATTACTTTTTAAAACGCTAATTAACCTTTGGTGAAAACTTTTTTGTTTGTTTAACTTTTTCTACTCTTAGTCGGAGTGACACAAAAATTTTATTTTTACCAAAAAAAAAAAAAACTAAACGCGTGGGAAGGCAACGGGTTAATATCCCGGAAGGGGAGGATTAAAGAGTGGGGGAGGGGTGGAAGAGAAGGTTTCGAATGTTTTGAAATTTCCAGCTGCTTCTTTTTATTATTATTATTAACCTTTTAATGTTACAAAAAAAAGAATTAAATAATTATTCGAATAATTACGGTCGGGGGGCTGATTTTTTTTGACTACTCTTTTAAAACAATTTTCACGTATATTATTTGTTACGAGGGGGCGGGGGGTGGGGAATTAATCGAAACGAAAAATAAAAAATCCGGAAAAAAACCATATGAATCAATTTTGAACTTTTCTTTTTAAAACATATTTTTGTTTTCAAAGAGTTTTAATTTTAACAAAAAAAAAAAAAAAAAAAAAAGCAGAAGAAGAAGAAGAAGAAAAGTTGACAAAGTAATGAAACAAAAATAAATAAATAAAAGAGTAGGAAGAATAAGAAAAAAAATTTAATCGTCAATCGAGTGACATTATATTAAAACATGGGCGAAAACCATACAAAGGACAAACGATTTGTTCAGAGGGTCGAAGAATAAGCCGACTAATAAAAACGTTGTGCAAACTCTTGAGCTTTCCATTATCAACTTCATTCCTTTATTTTGCTGCTCTTGACGTTTTAATGGGGAGTATAAAGTGATAGAGAGAGAGAGAGAGAAAAAGTCAAGAGGATCGATATTATAACGGAAAGGTTATCCGAAAAAAAACACACACACACACACACAATTTTCTTTCTATTTCTCTTTTAACCGAATTTAAATCTCGGAAAATTTTTTTAAAAATGGCGGAAAATATGATAAATTTAAATTATGAAGGAAAAGGAAACGTTTAATTACTTTGGGTAATTAATAAATGAAAGGTTTAAAATCCTTACTTTTCACAAAAACGAAAAAAAAAAAGAAGAAGAGGGAGAGGGGAAGAGAGGAAGGAAGGTTTTTCCTCCTCGAAAAAAAAAAAAATTTTTACCCGACAGAAAGGGTAATTAGGTGCGGAACATTTTGACGTGTGAACCTTTACATCTGTTTATTATTATTATTATTATTATTATTCTAAAAGAAAAATGAACGTTAAGGTTTTATTTCATTTACGTATTTAAAAAGAGAGATAGAGATAGAGAGAGAGGAGAGAGAGAGAGAGATAGTAGAAAGAAAAACATTTTTCAAATAATGTAAATATTCAAGTTCAAGTTTTTTTTTTTTTTTTCCTCGTTTTCTAAAAAAAGGTTTAATTTTTTTTATTTTTCTGTTAGCCTCAAAGTAAATTTTTCTAGAAATTTCTATATAATGGTTTTTTTTTATATATATAAAAATCATCAAGTCGATTAGGTTTAATTAAATTTCCAACAACCAACAATCCTTCTGAAATTAAAAAGTTTCTATTAACGACGACCGGTAAATTGAATGCAAAATTTTATTAAATTGTCAACTAACTTTTTACTTTTAAATTAAATATTAATTAAAAATCGATTATTAATAATAAAATTAAAAAAATTAATTATTAATAATAATAATAATAATATTACATGGATTTTATATTTACATAAAAAAAGGAAAATTTCTGCCACGAAAGATGAGGGAATGAAAAAAAATCGTGTTTTGTGTTATCACATAAATTCAATTTGTTTCATTGGTAATTATTTTTATAAAATCTTGTTATCATCGTTATCACGTCACGACAACAACAACAACAACAACAATTTTTGATTTTAAAATTTTTAAAAACCATCCATAAAATGAAAATATTAACGCGTTCGCGTTGTAATTTCGAGTTTTAAATCAATTTGTTATTCAATTATCTCGGCACTGTCACGTTTTAACGAACCTTTAAAATTCGTTTTATTAACTTTAAAAAAATTTTTTTTTTTTTAAATTAAAATGTGTCGTCATCATCATCATCATCATCATCATCATCATCATCATCATCATCATCATCATCATCATCGTTATCACGTTTAATAAATATTATTATTATTTTATCGATCTCGATCGAATAATAAAAAAAAAAAAATCAAAAATATATCTATCACACGGAGGTTTTTAATCGTTTAAAAATTTCCTCATTATTAATATTATTATTATTAAAACGAAAGTGAATTTTTTTTTTATATAAAGAGAGAGAGGGAGAAAGTGGGAGGAGAGGGGAGGAAGGGGTAAGTGGGAAGAGAGTAATAAAGGAAAAACAATTTTTCATAATTAAAAAATAAATTTAAAAAAAATAAAAACAAATTTTTTTTTTTTTAAACGAAAGGTTTTTATTATTATTATTATTATTATTATTATTATTATTATTATTATTATTATTATTATTATTATTATTATATAGCATGGAAAAAATGAAAGAGTTTAGGAACCTATGAAAGAATATCTAAGGAGACAATTTGCTTCTAACGATTTAATTAAACTACGATTTAAAACTTGTTATAACTCAATAAAATTAATGAAATTACGTTTCATCATCTCTTTTCATTGATGATGAAGACCCAACTTTCTACTTTTCTCGTTTAGCGTTAAATATTTTCATAAAATGTAATTTAATTTTCAAACCCTCCCCTCTCCCCTCCTCGTTCCCTTCCCTCCCCTTTCCTCTCTCTCACTCTCTCTTTTTTGGATACAGTCAGAATTTTCTCTCTCCGATAAATGTTTATGTTAAATGTGTGTGTGTGTGTACGTTTCGATGGCCCCTCCCAAAAATGTATTTTTTTTTTTTTTTTACGAATCAAAGTCGTGGAATTAGAAGAAAAATAAATAAAACGTGAAAACAAACGATCGAAACGTGGTTTTTAAAATTAAAATTAAAAAAAAATTTAATTTAATCAAACGAAAAAGTCTCGAAAATAAAATAATAAAAAATTCCCAACGCGAGAGTTTTTTTTTTTTTTTTTTTTTTTTTCATTTTATAAAAGGTCAAACAACGTTAATTCGGTTGTTGGAATCGTTTATGAAACAAACGAGTAACATTAGTTTGTAATTTAATTTTAAATTTAATAAACTGTAGGGAAAAAAGAGAAAGAGAGAGAAAGGGAATGTCACAATAAAAAGAGTGAGAGAGAAAGAGAGAGAGAGATCGGGGAGAGAATAAAAATGATTTGTACGTTATGAAAAGTATTGTAAATTGAAATGAGAAAATATAAAAAAAGATAAAGAGAGAGAAAGAGAGAGAGAGTAAATAAATGGGGGAGCCTTTCAGGGCCTGGAAAAGTTTATGGAGAGAAAAAAAAAAGAAAAGATGGGGGAAAAAACAAGCCTGGGAAAGAATGGCAGCTTCCGACGAGAGTGAGTGAGAGAGAAAGAAAGAAAATGGGATAAAGAGGAAGAAGAAAGAGAAAGAGAGAAAGAGAGAGAGAGAGAAATAAAAATGAGAAATTGGATTTACGCATAAAAAGCTTGATTCCATCCAATGTTTTCAAATTAAAAAACCTTTTTATTTAGGTTTTTTTTTTCCCTACTAAAAAACTTAAGAAAAACTCTTTTAGTCGCTCTAGTAAATGGTTCGTTAACCTATGAACCTGCGCAGGAAAAGCTTTTATTCTCTCAGGCAATTGTTAAAATCGGAAAATAACATTTTCATTTTGTGATAAATAATAAAAAAAAAAAATTATTATTATTATTATTATTATTTTTTACACGGTTTTTTAACCCATCGTCCGCCATTTTCCTTTTTCTTTCTTCCTTTCTTTCTCATTCTTATTCTCGAAAGTTAAACACGTCATTCTTCCAAACCGAAATTTTTATTTATTTATTTATTAATAATTACCGTTCTTAATTAATTATTAATTAATTATTTATTTATTTAAAAACCTCTCGTTCGTGACGTCATTATGACGTCACTTAAACACACACAAATTTATCTATCATTGTAATTATCACTAATCCGCGTGGTTGTTTAATAAATAACAATCACGTTTAAACTTGTCATTTTATTTATTTATTTTTTATTTTTCCTTTTTCCTTTGTTTTTCATGTGTATTTTTCTAATTTATAAATAATAATAATAATAATAATAATAATAATGATAATGATAATGATGATAATAATAATAAATTGTGAAATTTAAAATAGATAAAATTGCCGTGAGGCGTTCGAACGTAATTATTCCGTTAGGCAGTAGATTAACTTTTCCATTACCAATTCATTATGAAACTCAATTTAATTTAAACACGACCGAGAGAGACAGAGATAGAGACAGTGAAAAAGAGTAAGAGAGAGAGAGAGATAGAAATATATAATTTTCACAAATTAATTTTCATTATTAAATATAATAGGTGAGATTATAAAGTTTCTTCTTCTTCTTCTTAACTTTAAATTAAACATTTTTTAAGGAATCGGCCAAAATAAGAAAAATTTTAAAATACGATAACGTTAACTTTTCTTATCATTTTCCAGTATTATTATTATTATTATTATTATTATTATTATCATCATCATCGGGATTGTTTTTTGTTTTTGTCAACCGGCGATGACGTTTAAAAACAAACAAACAAAAAACAAAATGTAATATCGTAAAATTACGGAATTTCAATGGTTTAAATCCTTTTTTTTGTCTTTGTTTCGGTAGGAAAATAATAATAATAATAATGATGATGATGACGAAATATGTGAGTTAACGGTTGATGTGATTTTGGACAAAATCCTACGAACGATTTTCTTTCTTTCTTTCTTTTTTTTTTTTTTTTGATAAATTGAACGACAAAAAGGAAAATTAGAAAATTTGATGTGTGCGAATGTGATAGCTCAGAAAAATGAGAAAAAATTTAAGAGAGAGTAAGAAAGAAAGGGAGAGATAGCGGTTAGGATAAAGGATAGGAATATGAGAGACAAGAGAAAGAGAGAGAGAGAGAGACAAATGGAGTGTGTGATATAAGTGTGGGAAATAGACACATTTTGAAAAGCGTTCACCTGAAAAAAAAAAAAAAAAAAAAAATTTCTTCTTGTTTTTATTTCATTTTTCTTTTCCAACGTTTTTTATATATATATTATATATATTAAAAATAATATTATGTTTTATATTATAAAGAAAAAAATATATATCGTAATAAAATATTTACGTAATTAATTAAATTAATAATAATTAAATAAATAAATTATTAAAAAAAATAATATAATCGTTTACAGGCAGGCGTCCAATGATTTATTTATTTATTTATTATTATTATTATTATTATTATTGCTTATTTTGTTGTAAAATTATCAAAGGCTTTTCTTTTTTTTATTATCCATGCGAAAAAAAAATTTTCTTTTTTAATATAAAAAAAAAAAAAAAACATAATCGGTTATAAAAGGAAAAAAATAAAATTGAATAAAGTTGTTTGTCAAAATATAATGAGATTTACTAACAAATAAAAGGGAATCATAAAAAAAAAAAAAAAATTTTACAGAAAAAAAATTGAAAAATTACTTTGAAAAGGAGGAGGATGGGGAGGAGAAGGGAGAGAGAGAGGGGAAAAGTTAAAAAAAATTAGAAAAACTTTTTAGAAAAAAAACGTCGAACGAGGGGAGGAGGGGGATGGAGAAATCAAAACGACATGAAATCGGAAACTTTAAAACCACAAAAAACTTATATAGTTTTCCATTCGATATTTTTCAATTTCATTCATTTCCTGTATATATATTTAAGATGAAATTTCCAGAGAGAAATTTTTTTTTTTTTAGCTCGAGAAAGAGAGAGAGATAGGGGAGAGAGAGAGGGAAAGAGGGAGAGAAAAAAAATAACCGAAACTTTTCAATTTTTATCATTTCCCCTAAACCCCCCGTCTTTTCCCCCAAAACCCCGATAAAAAAAAACTTAACAAATTTTTTTTTTTTTATATGTAAAGGTGTGGTTTCAAAATAGAAGAGCCAAATGGAGACGACAGGAAAAAATGGAAGCTACAAGACTCGGTTTAAATGAATATCACAGCGTTGGAGCTTTAGGACGTGTCGGTGGTACGAGTTTAGCATTACCAATGGATCCATGGCTCGCACCTCCTCTACTAAGTGCTTTACCCGGTTTTTTATCTCATCCACAAACGGGGTATTTTATTATTATTATTATTATTATTATTATTATTATTATTATTATTATTATTATTATTATTATTATTATTATCAAACAACACACCCCTAATTTCCCTTATCAAAAAAAAAAAATTTATTTTCGATTCAGATATCCGAGTTATTTAACGCCTCCGGTTGTACCCGATGGAAAATTAACAAACGTTAATTCGATATCACCGACGTCGCCGCCACCGCCACCACCACCACCACAGCCGCCATCTTCTACCACGACGGATGCAAGAACTACGTCTATAGCAGCTCTAAGACTTAAAGCCAAAGAACACGTGGAATCTTTAACAAAGGGTCTTCAAATGGTATGAATATCGTTTTCCATCGTTTTTTTTTACCTAACCGGTGATTTCTTTACAAAAAACCGTCACTATAAACAAAAAAAATTTAATAACTTTTTTTTTTTTTTAATGTGTACATTATCATTATTATTATTATTATTATGGAAACGAAAGAATAAGAAAAAACTGTACAAAAATATATATATGTAGAAAATTTTGTATAAAAAAGAATGATATGAAATTTATATATATTCTCAATTTAGGGGAATTTTTTTCTTTTTTTAAATTCTTCGACAAATCACGTGTAATAATAATAATAATAATAATAATCATAATGATGATAATATTATTACGTACGATGTAAAAATATAAATAAAAAAAAAATTGTTGTATTTTAATTATATTTTAATGATAATATAATATATATATAAATATTATAATACGATCTGATTATGTTTGGGTATGGGTGTGCGCGATTAAATAACGAAATGGTTCCGTCATATTTATTTTATTATTATTATTATGTTTTGTGCGATCGACCGCTTTTCTCTCTCGAGTGCGTGTTCAAATGTTTTTTTTTTTTTTTTTTATTAATGAAGTGAGTGATAATGTTTATGTTTTATGTTACGTCGAATGGGTTTTTTATTACTTCATCCCTCTTTAAAAAAAAATAATAATATTTTTTTTTCACCCCCTTTTTACTTATTATTTACCCCAATTTTTTTTTTTTCTCTAATATGAATGATAATAATAATAATAATAATAATAACGTTTTTAAAACGAGTCGTGATTATTAATAATTTGATTTTATTTTTAAGGTGAGTATTACACGATTGATTGATTGATTGATTAAAAAAAAAAAGAAAATTAAATGTCGTGAACGTGACGTCATTCCCGTTAACCCCTTTTACTCTTCCCCTCTCCTCTCCCCCGGGGAGGTCAATTTTTTCGTTTTTTTTTCGGATATTTTAATGAGGAAAAAATTAAAAATTTTTCTTTGTTTTTATTTGTTTTTTTGGTTTTTTTTCGTGGATTTTTTTTCTTTTTGGAGAAGAACAGGGGAGGGGAAGGGGTGGTGGTGGAAAATTTAAACAATAAAATAAAATCCCGGAGAAAATAAAATCGGACAAAATTTTATAATTAACTTGATGTTATTTTCATTTGATGTTCATCGTTTAACCAAGCTTAAGGGCAATTAATTAGACTCGGATTCAGTATGGATCTTTTTATTTTGCTGTTGGTTGTGTTGTCGTATAGAAGAAGAGGGGAGGGGAGTCATGCGCCGTAAATTCAAAAAAAAGAAACCATGAGGAAAACTAAATAATCTAAGATGGGGTCACCACCACCACCGTCAAAATGAAAAATGTCATGGAAAATTAGTCTCACGGTTAGCTTGATTTGATGAAATTTAATTTCGATTTGTTTTTTTTTTTTGTTTTTCTTTTTTCTTCTTCTTTTTTTTTTCTTTTATTTTTCAATTCGCCGCCTTTCATCCCTTTTCTCTTACCCTTCCTTTTCATCCCTTTCCTCATCGTTTTCGAATTTTTCCCTATTTTACTACAAAATCATTTTTTTTTTTTTTTCAATTGCTGAAAACACAAATTTAACCAAATAACCTATGGTAAAACTTTCTTCTCTCTCTCTCTCTTTCTTTCTGTCTCTTTTTAACAATATTTATTATTATCTAATCCCACGATAATTTTTTTTTCTTCATATTTTAAAAATCATTCTTAAAAAAAAAATTCACGTAAAAAAAAAACTTACGTTTACCATACGTAATTTTTTATTTAAAAAACTTTGCCTTCGTCATTTTTATATTTATTAATAATAATAATAATAATAATAATAATAGTAAGTAATAAATAATAAAAATTTGTTTTTGTTTATATTTTAAACAATTTATCAAATGTAAATAACGACATAACGTGTTTAAAAAACGTAAATTTCATTTCGATATATATATAAACGTTACTACGATCAATCTCTCTCTCTCTCTCTTTCTCTCTCTCATCAAAATCATTATTTATTATTATTATTATTATTTTACTACTTTTACTTATGTAAATAAATAAAAATAAATACACACACACACACACACAACAACAACAACAAATTACGTAAAAGGAAAAAGAAAAAAAAAGGAATAAACATAATATTAATAATAATATTCATTAAAAATAAGAAAAGTATTATTATTATTATTCTCGATCGATATATCCTTTAGAAATTCTAATTAAAATTTCCTTAATTCATTAAAACGAATAACAAGAGGTAATAAAATGCTAATTTTTATTTATTTTAAAAGAGGAAAAAAGAAAAAGAAGAAGAAGAATATGAAGTAGTTTAAAAAAAAAAGAAAAAAGATAAAGGAAAATGGAGGAAGTAAATAAAGAAAAGAAAAGAAAAGAAAAAAAAAATTTTCTTTATAATGTTAATTAATATAGATAATAAAATTTTTTTTTTTTTGAAAAGGGTGATAAAATTTTGATAATTATATTTATTTATATATGCGTATAAATATTTCATTTCGTCTGCTTTTAATATTAAAAAAAAAAAAAAAAACACGAAATCTCTCGATTATTATTATTATTAGACAACGCCCCCTTCCTCTTCCGCCTCCCTTTTTTCGTGATTGATTTTGATTTATAAAACTTTTCCTTTTATTATCCGTCACTTTTAAACGTTAGCAAAAAATTAATTTTTTTTTTTTTGTTGGCAAAATTAATAATATCAATTATGCGTGAGATGTTATCGTCATAGTTAACTAATTATTTGCTGTCGTTAAACGTATCGTTAAAAAAAAATTATTTATTTTTTGCACTTGTTAAGAGAGTTTTGAAAAAAAAAATGTTTATAATCAAACATTTCATTAAACGCAAATAAGTAAAATAAAAAAAAAAAGGAGGGGAGAAGGAGGAATGATATGAATGAGTGAGTGAATGCGTTCGTGCGTTCGTGTGTGTGTGCTTTTTGCTACGGTTAATGATTTTCTAATAATAATAATAATAATATTAATGGGAGATGACATATTGTAAAATTCGGAGTAAACGCTACCGCTACTACTACTACTTCTACTACTAATAATAAAGCTCAATAAAATTTTCCGATTCATCGACTCATAAACACATAAACGTTTAATGGGTTGATTTCCTTTCCTCTCTCTCTCTCTCTCTCTCTCTCTCTCACTCTTTCTCACTCTCTTTTTCCCTCTATCTATTTCTATCTCTCTCACTCTCTCAATCAACACTCTTCATTTACATATTATTGATTCCAAGAAGAATTTTCAATTTAATTTGTTAACCTTTTTAAAGTTTTTATTATTATTATTATTAACATTATTATCATCATCATCATCATTCAACGATCGACATCTTTTTCTTTCTTTCTTTCTTTTTGTTATGCTTATAAAAAAAAAAAAAACAACACAAAATGACAAAAAAAAAAAATTACCAATATATATATTTGTTATCGATTATTTTTATTGATTCATGACGTAATCAGGCATTGTAATCAATACGTAGTCGTATAATAAGTAATAATAACGTTTAAAATAATAACAATAATAGTAATAATAATAATAATAATAATGATACTGATTTCCTTTAATTTTTTTTTCCTCTAACTTTTCCTCCACCTTTTCCTCCAACTTTTCCTTGATCACCTTAACCGGTGGGTTAAATTAGCATATCAACTCCCCCTCTTCTCCCCCTCTTCTCCCCCTCTTTTTCCCTCTCCTTCTCTCCGTCAACCCCGACCTCTGACCTTCTCTGACGGTCGAACAATAAATTTTTATGAAAAAAATAAAAAAAAAATTATGCTTAACCGTCTCATTTAAATAATAACAATGGTGATGATAATTATAATAATCGGTTTAATTTTATTATTATTATTATTTTTATTCATTCGTTTTAATAATAAAACAATTAATAATAATTTATTAATAAGTAATTATTGCTCCACTTTTATTAATAATGATGATGATGATATTGACGATGTCGTCAGCAAATATTTTTACTTATTTACAAGGAAAAAAAAAAAACTCTTCGAATAATAAAGTGCGAACGTGAGTGCGCGGACACGTGGGGCAGTGCGTGGTGCACGTGCGTGCGTGCGTGTATTTGTCGTTATAAAAAAACAAAAAAATTATCCAGGTGTAAAAAAACAGAAAAAATAAAAAAGTTGCGTGTTTTTAATTTTAATTTTAATTTGATTATTAATCGATTAATAATGACTCAGTAATGAAAAAATTGTAATGACTAAGTTTTTCCGGTTGTTACCATTCGAATAATAATAATAAAAAACCACGTCGAAATTTTCCTGAATGAGTGAATGAATGAATGAAAAGAATACAGAAAAAAAAAATTCTAGAATGAAAATTTTTTTTAAAATGATAATAATGATTTTAAATTCATACATGTAATGTTGTTTGTTTACCGGAAAAAAAAAATTTACTTATTCGATCGAAAAGGTGTGTGGGAAAAAAGTCGGGGAGGTGGGGGGGGGAATTAATTAAAAAAAAAGTTATTACTTTTTTTCTAAATCGTTCCGTTTGTTTTTTTTTTTTTTATCCCTCGTTTCGTGTCATTAGAATTTAAACAAAACAATTTCGAAATTTTTATTTTTATTTTTATGCATAACCGAATAACGAAAACAATAACAAAAAAGTTTATTTTTCGTTTGACCGCTCTCACAAAAAGCGGGGAAAAAAAATATTACGGTAATAAATTACAAAAAAAAAAAAATTATTAATCTTTTTCGATAAGGTACGTAACAATAACAACAATTATTATTATTATT
>NW_002987087.1:247135-255966 GCF_000006295.1 Pediculus humanus corporis
TATTAATATTATTAATAAAAACATTTCTTCTGCTTCGGCTCTCTTTCCCCCAAACCTTCCCTCCCCCTCCCCAGATTTGGTACGATTATACAACGATATGCAAACCAATTAATTATTTCATTAAACACGCGATTCAGGGTCGAAACAAGAATATTTAATTTTTTTTCCACGACAAATAATTTCGTTTCTGTTTTTTTTTAATTTATAATTTATATAAGTTGACCGATTATTATTATTATTATTATTTCCCCCTCCTCCCCTAGATTTCGAAACCCCCCCCCCCCCGATTTTTGTGAATTTTTTCTTTTTTTGAAAAAGGTATATATTTGTCGAAAAAAAAGGAAAAAGGTTTACATTCATTAAAGGATCATCGGGAGATTAATTTTAATTTAAAATTTTATTAAACAAAAATGGCGACGGGGGCATGGGGGAGGGGTGTGTGCGGCGGAAAAGATGAAAAGGTTTACGCCCCGTTAGGGATTAAAAAAAAAATAATAAAAATATACTAGAAACGATAAAATTTATAAAAAAAAGGTAAATCAATTTCATACTCTCTCACTCTTTTTTTTTTTTTCATTTTCTTTTATTTTTCCACCGCTCCGCCCCTTCCCCTTCCCTCCCTCCACTCCTTCCCCCCGAAAAAGTTTAGAGAATCCGTAGAAAAGTGTAACTGTGTAATTTTTTTTTTTTTTTTTGTTAGAACGCCAGCTTTTTTTTTTTCCAATTCTGTTTTTCTCTGTGTTATTTAAAAATTAGCACATCAAAGAACGAACCTTCGACGATTTTGAAAGCAAAATTGATTTTTAAATTAGAATTTTAATTAGAATTAGATCGAGCATTAAAAAAAAAAAAAAAAAGAATGCCTCGGCGACGAGGGAAAAAAAAACGTAATAATAATAATAATAATAATAATAATAATTCAATTTTACGTTTATGAAGTGATTTGAAACAAAAAAAAAAGGGTCCTCATTTTTTTTTTGTTTTTTTTTTTTTTTTATAACTTCAGGTATTATTTAAAGTTTTTACACATTTTTTTTTTTATTATTAATTCGTACTTATTCGAATTTGTAACCGTGTGAGTTGTTTGTTTGTTTGTTTCGTTTGTATTAAAAAATTTTCAACCCGGAAATAAAATAATTTGAACAATGGAAAAATTTTCTTTTTTTTTTTTTTTTTGTTATTTTTCCCATATCCGAATGAATTTTGTTATTAACATTTAATAAATATTAAGAAACAAGAAACAATTATTTTATGAAAATTACCTGTCAGAATTTTCTCCCCTTTAAAAGAAAATTTTTGATTTCTTAAATCCACGTGCAAACAAACGAACAAACATAATTCACATAGAAAACATACTAATTTATTTTGATATTATTTTCATAAACCTTTTCGCTAACGCCATCTATTGTATTTTTATATTTTCAAGCTTCACTATTTCACCGATAGATGACTCTTATAGTTTTATTAATATTTTTTTCAAATTAATACAACGTGCAATTTTTTTTTGTGTTTGTGATTGTTTTTGTTCTTTTTTTTTGTTTTTTCTCGATTGTTATTGTTGTGGTGATTTTAATTAAAAATTGGATTAAAGTAATTAAATTTTATTAAAAAAAAAAATTAATACTTCATAAGTGAAAGATTATAATCCGACGAGGTAACCATTGGAAATCATCATTCACAAAACAGGTAATAATTAAAAATAATATTTTTCATAATAAAAAAAAATGCCAATCAATGTGATTAAATAATAATAATAATAAATCTCCCGTTTAAAATGTAATTAAAAGATTTTTTATACTAATAATAATAATAATATGGCAAAAGGAATGAAGGACGGAAAATAATTTTAAATAAATGAGAATCATAACCATGACGCAATCATTTCATTTTCTTATCGATAAGGTATTACATGAGTTTTCTTATCTCCCCTCCCCTCCCCCCTTAAAAAACAAAGTAATTTTATAAAAATGTAAAAAAAAGGAAAATGTCAATTTAATTTAACAAAAAAAAAAAAAAAAAATGAGAGAAAGAAAGAAAGAAAGAAAAGGAAGCGAAAAGTCCGGAGCCTTAAAATTAATTTAGCCTATTTTATTATGAATCCGACAACGTTAAAGTAAAAAAAAAAAAAAAAAGGGGGAAAAAGGGAAAAAGGGGGATTTTGCATGTCTTTTGTTCTCCCTCAAGTAGGATCAACTATTATATTGTTACAAATGTATTCTGCTTGTTGATATATTTTATTATTAAAATGATCTATAACGTTAAAAAAAAATCTTTTCCTTATTGTAAAGTTCAAATTTAAACAAACGATAATGAAACAAACGAAACAAACGATTTAAAAAAAAAAAAGGAAAATCATGATCGAATATGTTAGGTTAAATAATATGTGTTGTTTGTTTGTTTGTTTATTTGTAACTGAATTTAAATTAATCTTTAAATTTAAATCTTTGTTTTAATAATATCCAATTATTATTATTATCAAATGTGATTATTTTAACTTTAATAGAGATTTTAGTTGTTAAGAGAATCGATTAATTGTCAAATACAGATATTATTATTATTTATTTACTTAACGTGCGGGTGTGTGGGTGGGCAAGTGCGCGTGCAAAACATTTTTAAAAATTATTATACGAATTGTTAATTTAAATAGAAACGTTTAATAATTTTCGTTAATTTGATAAGATCGCGATTCGAATTCGAACAGGAAAAAAAAATAAAAAAAAAAATTGTTTTGCGTGTGTGTGATCCTTTCGGATGCTGCGATGAAAAATTCCATTTAAACGTGCGAATTTTATAGATTTTTTTTTCGTTACAAGTTTATTAGGATTTTAATGATCACTTAACGGTTTTTATACGTGGCATTAACGCGCATATTATGTAAAAAAAAAAGTTTTTTATTTCCGACAGTTGCTTCCTTGTTACCCTAACGGACTATAAAATTTCGTAATAGCGCGTATAAAGACAATTATTAACAGATGACAAATTTTATTATTACGTTAAAAAAACTATTAGACTTAGATAAAAATCTCTCTTTTCTTTTCTTTTTTTTTTCTATAATGTTTAATGTTTGAAATAATTTATATTTGATGATAGGGTTTGAAAATTAAAGATTTAAAATTTAATTTTGTGTTTGTTTGTTATCGGGAAACAAATTTTCATTCGGACAAACGAAATTTACCTTTTTTTTTTTTAACTTTAACCCATTATCATTATCATCATTAATATTTTATTAAATATTAATACAAAGTAGGAGAATATCAAGAAGAAGAAGAAGATGAAAAAGAAAAAAAAAATGCTTGTAATATTATCCCGATAATTATTCGGTAAAAAAAATTTGATACCCGGAGGATCATTTGGACATTTTGACCACGCGTGTTTATTATTATTATTATTCTTATTCCTCGCCCTCCTCCTTCTCTTCCTTGTTTTCTTTTTTTTTTTTTACAAATATTGATACAATAGAAAAATAAAAGAAATTTGTCAAATGTATCTCTATCTTTTCCTTTTCCTTTTTTTTTTCTTTTTGGTAACATTATATTTTGGACAGTTTTATTATTATTATTCTTCTCTTTTTTTTCCGTGTCGTCATTTTGTATATAAACATATTGAAAATATTTTGTTTGTTCAAACCTTCTCATTTAAACATTTTTTAACACAATAGATTGTTTACCTTTCGGTTAGTTTGAAAAAAACTTTACAATCGGGTATCATCGGCGATTTATGTGTATAAAAAAAAAAAAAAAAAAAGAATCACAATTTGACGGACGTTATCAAACACGAACACAACAAACAAAAAAAAAAAAATACAAAATTTCCTTTTCGTTTGTTACAAACGACGGTAAAGAGTAGTAGGAGAGAGAGGAGGAGGGACGAGAGAGAGAGAGAGAGAAAAAAAGAAAAGATTATTATTATTATTATTATTATTAAGAGTAACCCTGGAATAAATCAAGGGGTTGAAAATAAAAAATGTGGTGACTCACTACAATTAGCACTATTTAACATACTAACTCGTTTATAAAATTTCTTATTTTTTTTTTTTTTTTTTAACGGGAGGGATTTAAAAATTTTTTTTTTCCATCACGTTGGCATCACTTTTTTTTAATGATAATAATAATAATAAAAACGAAACGTTCGCAGTTATTTTTTTTTAAATCCGATTTTGTAAAGAAAAAAAAAATTTTATTAATATTAATTTTATTTCCTGTTTCACTCTCTCTCTCTTATTATTATTATTATTATTATCATCACGGCACTTTATAAATAATATTAATAAATACATAATACGCATAAATTTTAATTAAATAAGTAAAGAATTTTATTAATAATAATAACGATCCGGAATTATTTAAAAAAAAAAAGGACGGACATCATCATTAACATTTTCGTCCAACGGATTACATCTCGAAAAAAATTTTAATAATTATGTTAATAAATTTTAAAATAAATAAATAAACAATCACGAAACCTATTAAAATAAAAAAAAGGATTCTATTCATTCGTTCATTTTATATTAATTTATTATTATTATTATTATTTAGTTTGATTTAACATTAAAAATAAAACTAAAAGTCAAAATAAATAAATGATTTAATATTATTATTATTAGTATTATTATTATTATTATTATTAATAGCAGTAGTAGTAAAAGAAGAAGAAGAAGAAGAAAGTTTATGGAGCTTTATGAACCTTGTGATTCTTCTTTTAGGGAAAACTAAATAACTCGGAGGTCTTAAAGATTTTCAAAATGAAAATGATTCATTATTTACAGAGGTTACTGGTTATAAACTATTAGTCGGTTGGTTGTTTCCTCGGTTGGTTGTTTTCGGCAAAACACAACCGAGGGGCATGCGAATGACAACTTATTCCAGTTATTGGATTCTAAAATTATCATTATTATTACTATTATCATTATTATTATTATTATTATTATTATTATTCTCTTTAGCATAAAATCAACACAAAATTGAGTTAGTTTCATATTCAACATTTGCTTTAATGAATAAACCCCCGGCTATATTTTTCCCATTTAAAACCTACTAGAGAGAAAGAGAGAGAGAGAGAGAGAGAGAGAGAGAGAGAGAGATCAACCGCACCGGCGGGGGGCGGGCAGGCGGGTGAGGGAAGGAAAGAGGAGCGCGGAGGGGTTACAATGAAAAAAGAAAAAATTACACGACTTTTTAAACAATAAAAAAAAATAATAATAATTCATTTCCACCTCATCCCCCATTCCCCAACCCCTAACCCCTCCCTCTTTCCACCCCGTTCCTTCCCTCGCTTAATCCCCGTAATAAATAATAATAATAATAATAATAAGTAAGTAAATAAATTCGATTGACGTGGCGAAAAAAAAAAACGCAGCGTAATTACGCGTGAGTTTTTATTTTATTTTTATTTAATTTCACAAAGAGAGAGAGAGAGAGAGAGAGAGAGAGAAGATACGGGAAAATATCTTAGATAGTACAAATAATAATAATAATAATAATAAATTATATGTATGTATAAAATTTATTGTGTTACGGGTATGCATACACATAGGCACACCTGACAAAAGTATCGCACATCGTTTTATTCGCCATTGAAAAAAAAAAAAATTGTTACAATTATTATTATTATTATTATCATCATCATCATCATCATCATCATCATCATCATCATCATCATCATCATCATCGTATTCATTCTCACAAAAAACGGAAACATTACAATCGTATCTGTTTACAAAAAAAATAAATTTTAGAAAACATGATGAACCTCTTTTTTTCGCGGTTTATTTATTTTTATTTTCATCATTTATCATTATTATTATTATTCATCTTTTTTTCATTTTCCTTTTTTTTTTGTAAAAACCGACAAATTTAGTTGAACGGAATTAATGAAATAGAAAATGAGTTCATGGAAGGTAAAAAAAAATACAAACAAACATAAGAAAAGAAAGAAATAATAATAATAATAAGGTTGTCGTGGGATGAATGTATGAAAACTAAAAGAGAGTTTATGATATTCGAACCTTGTTATTTATCACATTGACTGTTACTTTTTTCTTTCAAGTGGAGCAGTGGCAGTAGCAGTAGGGGTGGTAGTGGTAGTAGTAGTGGTAGCAGTATTAGTAGTATCAATTTTAGTTTCCGTGGTATTCGAAAACCAATAATAAACAAGAATATTGTTAAGAAGTTCTTTGTTCGGCGTGTTGCTGAGAAGCGGTCCATGGGGGGTCTGGCAAAACATGATTTTGACCCCTGTGTCGGCTTCGACCAGGTGGTGTCACCCTGTTACGTTTAATTTTTTTTTTAGTGTAATATCGAACTAACAAAAACTCTTTAAACTATTTATTAATAATAATAATAATAATAACCGAAGAGAAAATTTTCTAGCTCCACGATTTGATTTTTTTTAATTGATACGACCGACATTTTTACCGACCGATCCATGAGGTTATTTTGTTGCCTTAATAATAATAATAATAATAAATGTTTATAATTTTGTATTTGCCCATTCGATTCGAACGGAACCGGAAACGAGTCGGTTATTTCCTTTTTATACTAAAAAAAAATATTTTATAATAAAATGATACCGTGTGTAGATTAGTGAAATTGGACTACTTATGCGTTGGATTTATGAACATATTGAATGCGAAAGATTATTCACGAATAATATTTATTACTTTCAGTTGATTTGAAATTTTTTTCTAAACAAATTTCTTAATGGCCCCCCGTGCCCCTGCCCCTGGCCCTGCCCCCCTCTCTCTCTCTCTCTTTTCCTTGTTAAAAACGTTTTCGGGTGGTTATTATTGACAAATTTAACAATTAAATGATTTTATTATTATTATTACTCTCTCTCTCTCTCTCGTTACCATCGATTTATATCCGCCGTGTTTACAACAACAACAACAACAACCGCCATTTCCACCGCCTTTTATACCAAAATGTTGAAAAAATTTAAATAAAAAAAAAACGCGCGAGTTTAATTAACCCCTATTGACAATTCGTGACGTTTTTTTTTTTTTTTTTTTAAAAAGATTTAAAAAGGAGTAGAAAAAATTTTTTTTTCTAGAAACGTCTATTTTAATCGGCGTGTTAGTTTAAGTGAAAATGCAATCTACCAAAATAATATCCATACATGTATTTTTTTTGGGGTCCATTAGTAAAAACGAAAATTCTTTAATAAATATACAATCGGTACAACCATTATTATTATTATTGACAAAAGTTGTACCGACAAGGGTGTCGTACCAAAAAAAAAAACCATAACCAAAATCTTTTGCGATCGGTACATATATATTTTCTCTTACTCACGCACGCACACACGCACATACGCACATACGTGTTATTAATACAGGTAAAAGAGTTTTAATTTAATATAAAGGTATGAAAATCCTCTTTTACGCATCGTCTCTTTTCATTTTCCAAAATGTTTCTTAAAAAAAAAATTTTTTTTTTTCGTGTCAATCCGTGTCATTTTTTTTCTTTTTGCAAATGTTTTAATACCTTTCATATATCGTAATTATCATCATTATCATTATTATTATTATTACGCATCTGGCGCTTTTTTTTCTTCCTTTTTTTTTTCTTAACGAATCTATAATAATCTTAGTAATAAGGATGATAATAATATCGAAACGAATTTACTAAATAATAATCCTTAAATTATATTTGTTATTATTATTATTATTATTATTATTAATTAATATTGGAAAATTTATTGTTTGTTCGACAATTATTTATTTAAACAACAACAATCGATTGTTGTTGCGTACGGATTTTAATTGAGAGAAAAGAGAATTAGAGATTAAAAACTTTGGCTTTTAATAAAAAGGATTATTTTAAGCTAATAATAGTAACTTGAGTAAAATCTATTTTTATTATTATTATTATTATTATCATTATTATTGTTTTGTTTGTTACTCTTTTCAAGTAAGAAAATCAAAAAATAGGATTAATATATGAATTACTGGGGTAATAAGAGAGGTTCAACAAACAACGAAAACGATCATCATTTTTAATAAAAAATTATTTTAATTTACGTTACGATGAAAAAAATTAATTTCTACGATAATAATAATTAATAATTTATTTATTAATTAATTAATTACCGTAATAAATTAATTGGCGGGGTAAAAACGGTTTCATTAAATCACAAAAGCAAAAAAAAAAATAAAATAATTAATCACGTAAAAATTAAGAGAGAGAGTGTGGGGGAGATGAATTAAGGAAAAGGAAAGAAAACACACGCACACGCACACGCGTACACGCACACACGCACGCATATAAATATATGAAAGATTTAATTTGAAAAATAGAGTTAATTAAATAGCGATTATCGTGGGATTAACGATTGAGTAATAATAAGGGCGACTAAGGATCAGACAACAACAAATAGTGAAATGATTGAAGGAAGGGTCTGCCCCTCTCTCTCATTTTTTTTTGTCAGATGACTTGCGTGGGACCCTGACTAATTTGCCCACCAGATTAGAACGTATTTGATTGCATTTTCATCATTTTCCTTGGATATTTTGGAGGGTCATTTAGATTTTATTGTTTGCTATGAACTCGATTCGTTATTTGTTCTCAGCACCTAATTTCTTTCTTTCTCTCTTTCTTTTTTATTTACTTACTTTACTACTCATTTTATTTTTTATTAAAAAAAAAAAAAATTATAGACGAAAAAGTGCGTGAAATGCGTGTGCATGCGTGTGCGTGCGTAAAATAAGAAAAAAATTAATGAAGTCATACGTTATGATAATTATTATTATTTATTAATCAAAAAAAAAAATTAAATTTCCTTATACAACTAATAAATAAATTTTAAAAGATGATGAGAGATAGAAAGAGATAGAA
>NW_002987087.1:256393-258798 GCF_000006295.1 Pediculus humanus corporis
TAAATTTAAAAATGCTTGCGTGTGTGTTCGTGTGTGTGTGCGTGCATATACACACATTTTATCTAAAAATAACACTTATATTGCACAATATTAAATTATTAATAACTGGTTAATACTCCCTTAAATAATAATAATAATAATAATAATAAAATTTTTTACATTAAAAAAATAATAATTTTTATGAAAAAAAAAAAAAAAACACAAAAAAAATTTGTTTATTGTCTCGTATCTTGTCGGCGACGGCGACGTTGATTCCTCCATTTAACTTGTTACCGTGGCAGATTTTGTTACCGATGAGGGAAGTTGTAAAAGTCGTTGATGATTTTGTTCTAAAACGTGTTCTTTAGCTCTCAAACGAAGTGCTTCTATGCTGTTCATTCTATTTTCAACAGCGGCAGATGATGGCGGTGTCGACGAGGGAGGTGGCGGACTGCGAGATGCATCAGAATTTGCTAAATCGTAATCGGGTTCGACGGAAGAATCGCTGTTGCTAAACGTGATAAAACGAATATAAGTAAAATGATGATTCGTTGAGGAGGGAGGTGGAGGGCGTTAAAGAAAGAAATTTTTTTACCTGTGAGATTTAGATGAAGTCATTGCGGGAGAATGTGTCGGAATATGAAATCCGCTGAGGGATAATCCTGGAGGCAATGCCAATCCGCCATTTGCCAACATATATTGTGATAATATGTTGTGAAAAGAAGGATTTGGAATTTTTCCATTGTTTGTTGTCCAAGGCAAACCGAGTGCGGCAGCAGCGGTTGCAGCATTCGGAGGCAAACCGAAAATACCTGAATTAAAACCCAATGCGGAACCAGGCCAAAATGGATCAGCGGGTAATGGTGGAAAACCTAATTGAGCTGCTGCTGCTGCTGCTGCTGCGGCTGCGTGTACACCAAAATCAGGCATAGATGGATGTTCGTGTTGTATGAAACCGACCGTTTCTCTTCCTAATGCTTTTTCTCTTTTTCTCCATTTTGCTCTTCTGTTTTGAAACCAAACCTAAAAATTTGCAACAACAACAAAAATTTTATTTATTATTATTATTATAATTTAAAAAAAAAAAAATTTTCCCTTTGATGTATATATTTTTTAAAAAACCGTCGGCGGCAACAATAAAAGCTTTTTTACATGAAAAGGTTTTTTTTTTTTTTTTTTTTAAAAAACGTTATAGCTAATTGATGGAGCCAGAATTTAGCCCCAGGGGTTGAGGGTGACATCCGATTAGATACATTGTACTTATACACAATGGAATCGATTGTGTAACGGGTTTGTTCCTCCATTTTTATCCTTCCTCCTCCTTCTCCTTCTCCTACCCCTCCTCCTCCTCCCCCTTTTTTTTCCTTACATTTGTTGCCAATTTGTGAGAAAACTCGACAATCGAATAATATAATTTTTTTTTAAAAAACAACCCTTTTTTCCCGAAAAAATTTTTCCATTTATTATTAAATAAAAAAAAAAAGTTTTAAATTTTTATTATTATTATTATTTAAATAAGCATTGTCGGAAAAAAGAGAGAGAGAGAGAGTAAGTGAAGAGAAATATATATAAATTGATGCATTGTAAAGTACTTTTGCCAATTATAAATTATTAAAAAAAAAAAAAAAGAAAAACGACGACGACGATGACGAACGACGGGAAAAGTAGAATAGGAAATGGTATAAAAGAAAAGGAAAAAAGGAAAGAGATAGAGAGAGAGTGGGGGTGGGATGATGGCCGGGTAAAAAAAGGAAAAATCTGGATGGGGAAATTTTCTCTCTCTCTAATGCGGTCAAATTAGATAATGAACCTTGTTAAGAGAAAGATTTTTTTTTTTTTTCCTTGCCTTGTTTTGGAAAATTCTCTTTACGGAAATGTTAAATTGCCGGATCTATTTTATACGTTTAATCGGTAGTAGTTACTCTCTTTAAATTACCACGTAATTTTTTGTAATTTATTACCACCATTACCACCCCTTATAAAAAAGAGATTTGTACCGTCTTTATATTACGAGAAATTTTTTTACGTAATCATTTATTACAAACATTTAAATCTCCACCTTCTCCCCTCCCTTCCTTCCCCCCGGGATAATTCTTTTTTATATAAAAAAAGGAGCCAATTAAAATTAATAAACATTTTCATTCACACTCACACGCACACGCACACGATAATAATAATAACAACTTAATCTTTTTTACGTAAAACCGACATTTTCCTTTCTTTAAAAAAAAAAAAATTTCTTTAATAAAATCCAAACATTTTAGGGATCGATAACGTCTAATAAAACGATGTAAATTTTTAATTATGACCTTTAACCTTAGCTTTCGCAAATAATAATAATAATAATAATAATAATAATAATAATCGTTAGTTTAAGTTAAAAGTTTTTATCTTCCGTCGTTATTAAATAAACATTTTCGAAGCGG
>NW_002987087.1:259201-261701 GCF_000006295.1 Pediculus humanus corporis
AAAAAAAATTAATTAATAACATAAAGTCATTCAAGCCGGAAAAAAGGAAATAATTAAAAAAAAAAAAAAAGAAAAATTTTTCCTTTAAAAATTTTAATGATAATTTTAATATTTATTAATTTATGTAATTTAAGAAAGAGAAGAAAAAAAAGAGAGAGAGAGAAAGAGAAAGAGAGAGTGAGTGAGACGATAATAAAAATTATTGAAATAATTTAAAGAAGGCAGAAAACGAGAGAAACGACGGAAAGAAAAAGAGAGAATGAGAGAGTAAAAAACGTTAATTTTTTTATTGTTTTATCGATGTTATTATCATTATCATTATTAATTGTAATTTAAAAATGGCGTCTCTTACCTGAACTCTTGCTTCGCTTAAATCCAATCTCATTGCTAATTCTTCTCTCGTAAATACGTCTGGATATTGAGTTTTTTCAAATGCTCTTTCCAATTGGTGTAATTGATAAGTCGTAAACGTTGTTCGACTCCTACGAATTTTCCTCGGTTTAACTTCTGAAAGGTCATCATTTGGTTGACCTTCGTCTGTGTCAACTGTCAAATCCAAATCTCCAGACGTTGTTGATCCGCTGTCTCCTCCTCCGCGGCATTCGTTTTCTATTAAATTCAAAATAAAATTTTTTCATTTTAATAATTAACCCCCTCGGTGGTGTACCTGAATGAATGTAATCATCACTTACTCCTTTTTACTACTAATATTATTATTATTATCATCATTATCATTACTACTACTACTAATTACCTTTTATAATTCGCTTAACGAATTTTCCTAAATAATAATAATAATTATTATTATCATAAAAAAAATTTTTTAACGCGAAAAACAAATTCACTGACTATTTTTAAAATCCTTTTACATATTATTATCATTATTATCATCATCATCATCATTTTCTTAATTAAATGAGCGAAGGATGATGATGATAATAATAATAATAATAAAAATAATAATAATAATAATAATTTTAATAATAATTTATAATAACTGATTTTTCTTTTTTTTTATAACGACGAATTATTATTAAAAAAAAGTTTCCAAAACGTCATCAAATCATTTTTATTTATTTAAATTATTATTATTATTATTATTTAAATAAATAAATTACGCGAGTAAATAAATAATAATAATAATAAAGATAATAATAATACTAAAATTTTTTAAAAAATTTAAAGAGGAAGGAAAACATGATTGATTTTATAATAGTATAAATTTTTTTCTTTTTTTTTTATATTTTGTGGTGTGAATTTATTATTAAAAATATTTATATTATAATATATTCAAAGTATTTTATTATATTAATATGTATATATTTATACACGATTATAATAATAATAATATATTGAAAATTAAAATAATGGAAAATTTAATTAAATTTGATTTCGCGAATGGTTGAGAGAGGGAAGAGAAGGTTTAACATTTGATTTGGATTCAATTTATATTAATATATAAATATAAATATTTATATTATTAAACGAACGCGTAAAAAATATTTAAAATAATAATAATAATAATAATTACCATCTTTCATATCGCAATGATGATGATGATGATGATCCCTGTTTGAATTCGTTGAATTTCCTAATATTTGATCAATCGAATAAACATTTTTAGGTTTCGACGTTGTCGAAGGTTCATCGGAATGTAATTTTATTAAAGGATTACGATCCATCATAATCAAATAGTAGAAACGCACACAGAAAAAAAAAAAAAAACGGAAACAAACAACGACAAACGGCACAAACAAAAAAGTACGATTATTTTACGGTGGAAAAAAAAAGTCACGAAATTAATCGAAAATTCAAATAAAATATTAAAAAAAAAAAAAAAATTCTACAACCGAACTGTTGTCTCACGTCACGATCTCACAATATAATAATAATAATAATAATAAAATAACAAACAACAACAACCGAAAAAAAAAATTTTTATTTTTTATTCGTCTATACGAAAATTTGTTTGTGTGTGTGTGTGTGTGTGAAACGTTACGATTTAACACATTTTGAAAATCTATTTCCACCCCTTGAAACGGTTAATAAAGACCTCCCCCTTCAACCCTTATATCTTCTACCACCATTTTCAAACGACCAATGAAAATCATTCTCATTCATCGATCAACCAATCACAATAAAAAAAATTTTTTTTTCATTATATATATATATATATATTTTAAATTTTACACACATTTATATATATATTATCACGCGTTTACGAACAACCTTTTTTTTTTTTTTACTTAACTTAATATATATATATATTGGGATTTTTAATAAAAACTAAAAAACCGACGACAATTTCATTCTCCTGATTTTATTAAACTTAATATGCCCTTTGACCCTTTATTTAATTATTATTATTATTATTATTTTTACTCTACGTTTCCGTTATAAAAAAAAAAAAAGTATAACAATTTTATTTTTTTCACACTTATAATTAATCATTTCCGTAAAATTTTCTTCTCTTTCTAACGTTTTTTTTTTTTTCAGAAAT
>NW_002987087.1:264393-269498 GCF_000006295.1 Pediculus humanus corporis
CTTATCATCTATTTTTTGTAAATGTTCATAAAACCTTTCGTCAGACGGACATTTTTATTTTATTTTATTTGTTAATAATGAATTTCGTCAAGCAGAAAAAAAAATCTTTTTACGAAACCGAACAAAAAAATAAAAATTAAAAATAAAAATTCGTAGACGCAAATTTTTAAAAACGACAGTTCGTTGCCCCCCTAATTCTAATTTTTTTTCTTTTTTTTTTTTTTCTATTTATGTAATGGCGTAAAAAATGTATATATACACATAATGATAATTAACACAACCTGGTAAAAACCATTCAGGGGCGTTAATCACTTTACAAAAAAAAAAAAAAAATTTTTTTTCAAATCCTGAGAGTTCATCGGCCCCAAAATAAAAGTTCAAAAAAAAAATTTTTTTTTTCTTTTTTAATTTATTGGTTAATTTTTCTTACCCCAAATTATTTTTTTTAAAACATTTTATTAATTAAATTCTTATTATTATTATTATTATTATTATTATTATTATTATTATTATTATTATTATTATCATTAAACCCAAATACAATTGGGACATTTTCACCGAGAGAGAGAGAGAGAAAGAGAGAGAAAAAAATTTTTATATTTTAATTAAATATTTTATGTCATACGATTTCTACTTTACAATTTTCTATATTATTTTCATTCATTCAATCATTCATTCGTTTCTATTGTTTTAAAAAGAAAATTTTTCAACGTCGCACACACCTCCCCCTCCTCCCGGATCACGTGCACACAATAAAAATTTTTTTTTTTAAACGTAACAAACGTTTTTTTTTTTGTTTGTTTGTTCGCCGCCATTTTTCTAAATATCGACAAATTTTCAATTTAATTGAATCCCATAATAAAAAAACGGTCGGTTTTTTTTTTTTTTTAATAGGAACCGAGTAATCATCCATTAAACATATAAAAAGAGAGAGAGAACGAATCGATAAAATCCACAAAACATTTTTTTTTTTCAATAAAAAAATTTTCAGGTATAAAAAAAAAATCCACTTACGAACGAGTGAGGTAAAAATATGTGCGGATCATTAAAAAAAAAAAATGTACTTACACTTAATCGTCAAGATTAATTTTTCACACAAAAATAGAATAGGAATAATACTTTTTAAAAAAAAAAAAAAATTTTTTTAAGTTCGGTTCGACATCAAACAAACAAACAAACAAACAAACGAAGGAAAGAGAAAAAAAAAAAATTTTTTTTTTTTTGTTTATTTGTCTTTGGGAGACCCAAAGGCCTTATTATTTTCTCATTGTCAAATAATAGAGTTTAATATGTTTCAATAATGTTAGTTTTAGAAAATGAAATGAAAATGAAACAATTTGCCAATTCAAATGGCAAAATAAAAAAGAGTGAGAGAGATAGAGATAGACCGAGGGATTCATGCATGGATTCGTACTAATTCAAATCCTGTCACATCCTATATATATCCCTATTTCATCGTGTTATTCTATTGTCGTATCTATTTTTTAAATCTTTATCTTTCTCTCTCTTTCTCTCTCTCTCTCTCTCTTTTTCTACTCGACGACGCTTTTAACGGATTGTTAAATTCTACTAATTGAAAATGAAAATGACAATAAAAAAAAAAAAAAAGAAAAAAGATTTGTTTTATTATCTCGTAATCGTCATTAAAATCGACAGAAAAAAAGAAAAGTTTCCGGTTAGAAAATGATTATAAAGTTTTTCTTTCCTTTTTGTTCTTTTTAATGAAAGAATGGAAAAAAAAGATGCTGCTGTTGTTGCTGTTGCTACTTTTATCAAACATGGTGGCGGTGATGCTCGTTTTGGTAAATAACAATAAAAAAAAAAAAAAAAACGTTAAAAAAGGTGAATAAACTTTTTCAAGTGACATAACGAACGAATTGTTGCATCAAATTTTCTTTTAAAAAAGAAAAAAAGGGCGTTAACCCCCCCCCAAGTTTTTTAAAAAAAAAAAAAAGATGCATTGTTTAAATTTCTATCGATTTTTAAAACTATAATAATAATAATGATAATCTCATTTCATAATTTTTTCTTCTCCAATAATTAATAATAATAATAATAAGAATAAGAAGAAAAAAAAAACAAAAAACAAAACAAACGCCGAAAATTTTTTTTTTCTCTTTAAAAGGCAAATGACCTCCTCATTCTCGCGCATTTCAGCCATTTTGTTTTTTTTTTTTAAGTTCGAATTTTTCTTCTTCTTTTTCTTTCTTTTCCGCCGGACAAAATTCGAATTTTCTTTTTAAAAAAAAATGAATTTTATTATTAAAACAAACAACAAACACTCATAATTAAAAAGGAAGAAAAATTAATAATAATAATAATTTTAAGGAAATTTACAAAACAAAACGAAAGGAAAGGAAAAAGAAAGAAAAATTGTAAATAATGAAAAAGAAGTTAATTTTGCAAAAAAAAAAATAACTTATTTAAAAATTAATAATAATGATAATAACGAAGTAAATAAAAATTAAAAAGTTGAAATAATTTAACAGTTTGTATCCCATTATTATTATTATTATCATTATTAATAAAAAAAAGTTATTTATTCTTTTCTTATTTAAATTTAAAATTTTATTCAGTTGTGAAAAAAAAAAAAAAAACTGACTAACTTGATTTTATGGAATGTGCTTCTTAATTAAAATCATTTTATAAAATCTTCTTTTTAATTACTCTTTCTCATTATCTGAAGAGTGAAGAAAATAAAAAAAAAAGAAAATTTTCCCCGCCATTTTGTTACTCTTCTCTCTCTCTCTCACTCTTTTGTTTCTGACGATTTTTTTTCTTTTTCCTTTTTTCTCATTTCCTCTTTCTTTTTAAATTTTATTCTCTCTCTCTCCTACATCGTCATCATCATCATTCTTATCATCATCTGAAGCTTTTATAATAATAATAATAATAATAATAATAATAATAATAATAATTTTTATTTTTTTTATTTTATTAAACTAAAAGTTGAAGAAAATGAAAATAAGTTTTAATGTAAACGATTTGTATTTTATATTTATTATTACCTTTATTAATAATGATAATAATAATAATGATGATGATGACGATGATGATAATGATGATGATAATTTTTTTACTTTGTTTAAATTATTAATTTTCAGTCGAGTAATAAATTTTTTTTTTTTATGCACAAGAAATTTTAGAAATCCAAAGTAGGGAATTAATTTATTAAAAAAAAAAAAAGGTCGTGGAAATAGAAAAGCGAGATTTGTATCGACAACAATACAAAGTAAAAATTTTAAATAAATTAATAAGTTAAAATAGGTATTGTTATTAAACGTATAAAAAAAAAAAAAATTTTATTCGAACGGAAACCAGGGTGAATAAAAAGAAACAATTTTTTTTTTGAAATCGTTGCTTTGATTTCCGGTAAATTAAATCGTTCGAAAAGTTCATTTTATTCTTTTCCATTACGTAAAAATCCAATAAAGTGTTTTTTTTCTTCTTATTTTTATTCTCTAAAAAATATTTTCACTTAGTAAAAGGAGTAAATAAAAAAAAAGAGAGAGAGAGAGAGAGAGATAGAAAGAGAGAGAGAGTGTGTAAAAAACGTCGATTGGGAGTGTTAAAAACGATGGGGATCGAAATAAAAAAAGGAAAAAAAAGGAAAAAGGAAAATTTAAAAAAAAAAAAAAAACTCTAGATGAGATAAATAGTTTGATGAATGAATGAATGAATGAATGAATGATTGATTGAATATATATTTTATTAACGTTTGTTTACAAAAAAGAAAACTTTTTTTTTTTTTTTTTAAATTAAATATTTATATTTATAATAGTTTTCCTTCTTTTTTTTCTCAACGTAAACTTTTCAAATTTTCTATTTGAACTAAAAAAAAAGTTTTCCTTTCTTTCTTTCTTTTATATTTTTAAATATTCAAATTAATAAGAAAAAATTTCAAATTTCAAATTTGAAATTTATTGGAAAAAAATAAAAAAATTTGCACATTAAAAGAAATTTAAAATAGATGAAATAAATCCTTGCCGGAAAAATTTATCGGGAAAAAAAAATTAAAAAGTTTTTTATTAAAAAATTTCTTTTTTTTTTAATTTCAAATTTTCCGTTTTAAACAAATAAAAATTTATTTATCTTCTGTTTTTACCCTTCATTTTTTAAAAATTATTATTATTTCTTATTATTTCGCGTATATTAAAACCATCATCACACTTCGCCATTTTTATTTAAGGGGGAAAGAAACGAATAAAATTGTGACGTCACACACGTGGATTCTTATCAACAATTAATAATAATAATTCATAACCCTATTGTAAAGCATGTGCGTGTGGGTTTGTGCGTCACACAAAATCACAATAGTGAAAGAGAGAGAGAGAGATAGAAACGAAGAAATAATAAAACTATGCATGTAATTAATTTCACATTATTATCAAAAGTCATGATAACAAACGTCATATTAATAATATTTTCCAGAATTTCTTTCATTTCCACAAATCTTTTGTTTTTTATTCCATGAAAACTATAACAATTTGATTTCGAAACGTATAATATATATTTTATTCATATTATACATTTTTCGATAGACGCAAAATAAAATTCATCCGCCATTTTATTTTTTAATAAATAAATAAATAAATGATTAATAAATTTTACGTGAAATCGTATGAATGATCCTAAATAATTAATTTTTTATCTATATATACACACTTAAAAACTTTATTTAATCGTTTTCTATAAATAATAATCATTATTATTATTATTGTTAATCAATAAGCGTAAAATTTATTTATACTGCTAAAATAATAATAATAATAATAATAATATGGATTCTCGAAATTATTTATTTATATTGAAAACAATAAATTGTCGTTAATTTATTTGTAAATTAATTTTCATATACGAAAATTATTATTAATTAACGTTTATTTATTTATTTATTTATTTTTAATAAATCGTAATACATAAATAAATAAATAATTTTTTCGACGAACGGATAAACGAATAATAATAATAATAATAATAATAATAATAATTAATCAAAGTTATAAATTTTTTTTTTATTCGATTTTTATCGAAATACGAGGGTTAAATTATTATTATTATTATTACTTATTGATTATTAATTGGGAAAAAGTTAATAATTAAAA
>NW_002987086.1:0-1430 GCF_000006295.1 Pediculus humanus corporis
ACCGTAAGTAAAAAAAATTTTAAAAGATATAAATCTGCTCATTTTTGACGCGCGTATTAAGTTGTGAAAAAAAAAAAAAAAAAGCTAATTAGTTGGTAAAAATTTAAATAATCCAAGCCAAAATTTAGGTTTTAATTTAAATTTAAAATTTATTTATTTTCCTGTTAAATTTTAATCATCGATTAACATTCACCTAATCCAGTGTTATGGTTTTTATTTATTAAAAAAATTTGTTGATTGTTTTTTTGTTTTCAAATGAAAAATTTTAGAGTTTTGACAATTTTTTATTTTTTATGTATATATACGATTAATAAAATCATTGTTTAATAAATATTTCCCCGAACGAAAAATAATATTTTATTAAAAAATAAAAAAATAAATAAAAACAGTTATACTTACTCGAATTTTTTATTTATTTTTATTTATTTCAATAATTATTATTAATAAAATAAAAAAAGAGACTGTTGATAATAATAATAATAATTAAAAAGGGAACATAATATTTAATTTTTGTACATAAATAATTATGTATTTATTTTTTTTTTTAAAATAATTTTATTAATGACACACGTTTATTGATTTATCGTAACTCATAATTTTCGAATGAATTTTAATCATTTATTTATTTATTAACGGGCATAAAAAATAATAATAATAATAATAATAATAATAATAATAATAATAATAATAATAATAATGAAAAAATTTAAACTTATTATCGAGTTTTAAAATAAACTTAATAAAATCATAAAAACTCTAAATAATAATAATAATAATAATAATTTTAAAGATAAACTTATGTAAAAAGTTTGTAGAAAGCTTTTATTATTTTTACAAACATGTCGTTGTAGTAGTTGTGATAGAAAAACAAACATGAGTGACACGATATTATATGAAAATTTTTAAAGCAAATACAAAATGGTGGCGGTGTCTAGATATTATTTCCCTTGGTGATATTAAATTTATTACGACTTTTACCGAATTTATAATGATTTATTTGTTCAAATAATATATATATATATATATATATAAACCGACATTTACAAATACTAAATTTAAAAAAAAAAAAAAAAAAAAAAATGAAATCGTATATATGTATGTAACTTTTATATAAAAACAAAAATTATTTACATTAATTAACATTATTATTATTATTATTATTATTATGTTTTTTTTTTTTTTTGGATTTTCTATTTTATTTAACTTTAACGTTTCGATTATGAAAATCATGAACTTGACAAAATGATAATAAAAAAAGTTTTATGAAAAAAACGTCGTCCAACGAGTTAAATAAAAAATTGTTAAAAATATGTCACGATTTAAGGTGGGTTGAGGGTTGGGGGAGGTGGGGGGTTGGGTAAAAAGTCAGAACTTGATTTAAACGTCTCTAATATCCCTTGAGAAAAAAAAAAGAATAGAAACCTTGCTGG
>NW_002987086.1:1965-4038 GCF_000006295.1 Pediculus humanus corporis
TTTCCGTAGAATCGCACAAAAAAAAATTTTCATCGAATTGTTCTTTAATGATTGTTGTTGCATCTTCGTCTTCTGCATTATTCCCACGATGACCATAACCGAAATTATTTCCGTTTTCCTTTTTCTACCTTTTTTTTTTTTTGACCATTTCAATTTTCAAATAATTTTATTTCCGACGATTTCTTTCGATACCCTCCGGTGTATTTTTTTTTTTTTTTTGCTTTTCGCCACTCCGATAACTTCAATTAATTTTCCGGAAATAATATTTGTTCGCTCGTTCATTTTTCTCTAAGAAAACGGCAGATTTTCTTAAAGCATTCATACCACTCAGGGACAGCCTCGCGTTTTTATCATCATTATTATTATTTTTCAAAGAATAACATAATTTAATTTCCCTTTTATTTTTTAAAACTAAATCTACTATAAATATATTTAAAAAATTTTTTATTTTTTTAAATGTTGTATGAACGTAGACATGTTTAAAAATACGTTCTATAACCATTACCAGTTGATATAATGTCTTTGACTAAAAAAAGGGGAAAACCTGGTTAAAAATTGAAAAGAATAAAAAGACGACAATTGCTTACCGTTCGTGAAAGAAAGAAAGAAAAAGACGAGGAGGAAAAAAGAAGATGAGGAAGTCGAAGAAGAAGAAGAAGAAAAGTTTATGGACGCAAAGGGAATTAGTCGTTAACATTATTTTCATACTTTGTTGACTTTTTTTTTTCCTTTTTCTTCTTCTTCTTCTTCTTCTTCTTCCCTTTAAGATTATGACTCCTTTTTCTTGTTAATATTAAAAACTTAACTTAAAAAAAAAAAAAAAAGAAAAACGACTTCATTAAAACGTTTTTTTTTTATTTCTTTTAATAATAATTACACGAGTAAAAATTATTAAAAAAAAAAAAAAAAAACTATTAAGTAAATAATAATACAATTATTATTAACTGTGATATTAATTTAAAACAAATATGGCGGCCGACGACCCCTCATTTGCAAAAAAAATCATCAAACAAAACATTAACGATATCTCTCTCCCTCCCTGCCTCCCCAATCCTTCCCCCAATATCTTTTTCGTCCTTTTACAATTTTATTATTATTATTATTATTACTTCACGTAATTCTATAATAATAATAATAATAATGATAAAAATTATTCATTAAAAATTAACAAATTCCCCGGATAAATTTTCAAGTAAAATGAGAAGAAGAACGATAAAAAAAAACGAAAATTTTAATATTATTATTTTTTTTTTTAGGAAAAATTTAAAGTTTGAAAATATAAAAAAGACAAAAGATTTTATTACAAGACGAAAAGGAAAAAAAAAAGGGATAAAATGGGGAAGAAGAACAGGAGAGAGGGAGAGAGAGGGAGATATTATTATTCATGAATATTCAAAAAGTAAAAATTTTTAATTTACTATAATTTAACGAAACATTTTTTTTTTTTTATTTCCCAAGAAATTATTTTAAATTTTTTTAAAAATTATAAATGCATTATGCGTAAGTTAAGATTAATCAACAAAAAATTTTGCACCGGAAATCGTATTAATTACATTTAAAAAAAAAAAAATGGCGGTCTTTTTTTATTTAATATAATTACTAAGGTAAAATAATATTTTTTTAAAAAACCGAAATTTTTCTTTGTTTTTATTGCAGAACATAATTATCAATTAATAATAATAATAATAATAATTTAATACCGGTGTATAAAAAAAAATTAACACAATACCAACCTTTGGGAAATAAAAAAAAAAAAAAAAAACGTAAAACAAAATTTAATGAAAAACAAAAAAAAAATAATTAAATATTATCAAGTTTTAAACTTTTTTTTTTTTTTTTAACGGTTGGCTAACGTGAAAAAGTTTTCTTTTTTTTTTTTAACGGTTGGCTAACGTGAAAAACTTTTTTTTTTTTTTTTTAACAGCCTTTGGTAATAATAATAATAATAATACGGTAAAAAAAAAAAAAATTTTTTTTTTTTTCATTTTTTTTTTTTCTTCTTGGATTTAAAAGTGGGGGAATCATAAAGGAATAAGAGAGAGAGAGAAATAACTTTTCAAAATTGAAATTGGA
>NW_002987086.1:4058-12057 GCF_000006295.1 Pediculus humanus corporis
TACCCCCTCCTCCCCCTCTTTTTCCCGTTTACAATCACTACCACCGAATATAACTGAAAAAAAAAAGAAAATAAGGGGTGGATTTCTGTCAAATGAGTCTATCTCTCTCTCTCTCTCTCTCTTTTTTGTATATGTACGCGGTAGGGAGATAAATTGTATTTGTTTTGTTATTATTATTATTCTCTTTTTTATTCTTTGATATCTTTCTAAGCTCTACTGCATCAAAAATGCATCTTCCATCATTAACTTTAATCTTCTTGAACTTTTACGTAGACATATATTTTTATCAAACATAATGTTTGCATTTAGAAGGGGGAGGAAAAAAAAATTTTTTTTTTTTTTTTTTTTTTATAACCGGATATCTGATAATGTTACAACTATTTTACCACCCTTATTTCTCTCTCTCTCTCTCTTTTTTTACGACTTAATAAATAATAATAATAATAATAAAAAATTTAATAATTATTTATTTATTTTAATTTCAAACATTTTTGAAATAAAAACAAAACGCATAAGAAATAATCAAAAGTTACACATACAAAAAAACTTTAATCTTCTTAATAGTTATTTTTATTGAAAAAAGCAGAAGAAAAAAAAACAAAACAAAACAAAGATTATTATTATTATTATTATTTTTAAATAAAAGGTGGCAGATTTAAAGAAAATAAGAAATGAAAAGTTTTCTTTTTTTCCCTTTTTTCATGACTTTTTCATCCATTAGTGTTTTAAATGTAAAATCATTTTTAATAATCTCACTATTATTATTATTATTTTTTTTTCTAGAAAATTTTAATAAAAACATTTTCGTATCCCACCTCCTCTTCTCTCCCCTTCTCCTCCCCGGCTCCTCCCCCCACCTTGATCACGTTATCACCTTCCTTTTAATAATTTTTTTTTCTTTTTCTTTGTTTGTTATTCGGATTTGATGTTTTTGTTTTTTGTTTTAAGTCAAAAAGCCGATTTCGAAATTAAAAATTTTTTTTTTAGTTCAAGGCTTGATGATAATAATATTAATAAACACAAAGTTCAAGATTAATAAATATTTACGCGTTAAATTTAAAAAGAAAAAAAAAAAACGACGTTACCATTTTAATAAATTACAACCATCACCATCACCATCACCATCACCTTCACTATCACCACCATCACCACCACCACCACCGTCACAATCACCACCACCATTACCATCCCCAACGCCACCACCATCACCATCCCCAACGCCATCACCACCACCACCTACAATTTTTTATTATTATTTTAAAATTATTAAAGGGATTAAACGTTTGTTAAATCCCGTTAACAATCATATTTAATTTTCAAATTAATAATTACCGTTGTTAATAATAATAATAATCGATCATAAATAAATAAATAAATAAATAAAATAAATAATTTTCCGATATAGGAATGGTAATTCCCAAAGAATTAATAATAATAATAATAATAATATACGTTAAATATTTTTAAGGGATCGTTTATCAAAGAGTTTAAATAGGGAATTAAAATGTTTTATTTATATCGAGTGGGGGGAAGGTTAAATGAAAAAGTGTGTTGTGTTTGTTTTTACGGGTAGTATGATAGATAAAATATTTTGTTTTATTTAATCCCCAAAAAAACATGGGATTATAATCATTTATTCCTTTGATTATTATTATTATTATTATTATTATTATTATTATTATTATTATTATTATTAATTGGCCAGAGTAAGCTCGAATATTTTTCACAAACAAAGAGTGGAAAAAGAAAAAAAAAAATTTTTTTTATTTTGAATGTTGTTAAACGTTTAAATTTTTTTTTTCTTTTTTTTAGGGTTGAAAAGGAAAAAAAGGAAAAATCAAAAGGAAAAAAAGAATATAATAAAATTTAACGTTAGAAGACTATTACCGGAATAAAAAAAAGGTTTAAATTTTTGTTAGAGAAAAAAAAAATTTTTTTTTTTTTTTTTTTTTTTGAAAAAAGTACTAATGAGTTGCGATTTAGTTTTTCCAGACTTTCTACACTCTTTGAGTCAAATCAAATGTTAAATTCCCTCGAGGGTCATTTTACAACGTTAAGAGTAAAGCCTTCTAACACTTGGTAGGGAGAGAAAAAAAAAGAGAGAGAGAGAGAGGGAAGAGAGAGAGACAAAAACCAACGCGAGGGATGAAAAAAAGGTAAGAAAAAAAAATTATATATATCTAAAATTTTTTGAATTGCTGACTGACTCTCTCTGTCTATTTTTTTTAAAATGAGTTTTTTACATCGTGATTATAATTTTTCCAACTCCCCCCTCACCCCCCCCCAACAATCAAACACCTAAACCACATCTTATTTCTTCTGCTTCCCTCCCCCCCTTAGCGCATTATCATCACCATCATTATTATTAACAATAAACCACGTTAAGATTTTTTAATTATCTTTTTGTACCCGATTTCGAATTTTATTTTTACGTTTCATTCATTACACGCACGCACACGCACGCACACGCACTCACGCACGCACATAAATATAATTCCCGAAGGTTTTTTATTTGTGATGACGGTTTTAAAAATTTTTTATATTCTTTAAATTACGTATTTGTGAGACTTTAAAAAAAAAAAAAATGATGGCCCGACACATAATAACGGTTTTTGAACGCCTTTGAACGCCTTTGAACGCCTTTGAACGCCATTGTTTTTACTACCACTAAAAAAAACACAAACTCTTTTAAATCAAATATTGTTTACTCTCCCCCTCCCCCTCCGTTTATTTCTTTCTCTTTTTATTTTAATTATCATTATTATTATTTTTACGATCTTTTTTTTTAATATACTATATTTAATTATAAATATCACCGCATTAATAATAATAATAATAATAATAAATGTGTGTGTGCATACATAAAACTTTATCACGGGAATACATAAACGGATTCGTCGATATTATAAATAATAATAATAATAATAATAATAATAATAATAATAATAATAAAATCTTTTGCATTTACGTGCACAATAATAATAATAAAAATAATAAAAAAATTAATTTTTATTTAAAAATATTTTAACGAGATTGAATTATAGTTATATTTTTAAATTAATTAACGTAATATTAATAATAATATTAATAATAATAATTCTTTTCGCATATGTCAAAATTATCTAAATTTTAACGGGAAAAAAAAATAATAACAATTTTCCGTTATTTTATTTCTTTAAATATGTTTTTCAAGTCGGAAAATTCGGTTTTATATTTCAAATTAAAACGATCAAGTTCGTATTACACGCCATTTCCCCACCACCACCACCTCTCCGATTTTTTTTTTCCTTTTTTTACAACGGGAAATATATCCCCCCCTTTTTTTTTGTTATTATTATTGTTTCTCTCTCTCTCTCTCTCTCTCTCTCTCTCTCTTTCTTTCTTTCTTTATACGAATGTTGAATTAAATCATTTTTTTTTTTTTATACATTTTTGTGCATAAATTTTCATTATTTGTAATTTATATTCGGGTAAATTTCATGAGTTTAGATTCAAAACAATCTAAAGATTAACCGGGTTGTTAGTTGCGTGTATATGCACACACACACACGCACACGCACGCACACACGTGCGCGTGATTTAAGGTTTCTCAGTTAATTAGTCAACTTTCTGCCATATTTGTTTCTCGTGGGATTTAAAAATTTTCTCGGTTTCTTTTTCACTATTTTATGTTAAACGAAAAAGCTTAATCGTGTTTATAATAAAACAAATATAACCAAAAAAAAAAAAAAAACAAAGAACAAAAACAACAGAAATGTTAATATTAATAATAATAATAATGATAAAAGTATTATTTTCGAGTGATAAAAACTTTATACATATATATATTTTAGTTGAAAATAATTAATCTCGGCTACATCATCAATAAAAACTTTTATAAATAACAAAAATGAATGAGAGAGAAAGAGAGAGGGGAGGGGGAATAAAATAATTCTTGGGAAAAATGTATCATTTTTCTTTTCCGACCACCTTAAGCAAATTATTCTCAATTAAAAAACTGGGGAAAACCGGGAATTTTCTCTTATCCCTTCTCTCCCGTCCACTTTCGTTCGCACCCGAAAAAAAAAAATAAAAGTCCGTTTCGATTTCGTTTTTAAAGGTTTTTCTCTCTCTCTCTCTCTCTCTTTTTTCTTTCTTTTAAATTGTTCGTTTTTAACAATTTTCCCAAGAGGTACGAGAAAAACCGAAAGTATTTTTTAACTCAATGATATTATATCGGTACGTTTTTGGGAAAAATTTTTTATCCTTTTTCGTTCGGGAAAAATAAAAAAAAATTTTCCTTTTTTTTTCCGCGTTTGAAAATTTAACTTTTTTTTTTTTTTTAAATATAATTTATCCGTTCGTTGACGAAAACATAAACCAAACAGGAAGTTGACTCGCATTCGTATAAAATTTTTATTTTTTTATTATTTTCCATAATTTAAATATTCATTGAAATATTGTAGGTAGCGATTTTAAATTAATAAAAAAAGAAAATGGCGTCGAATAAAAAAAAAAATTTATGTAACACATTTTGTTTTTTTTTTTTTTCGTTGTTGCGAGAAAAACTAGGGCCCCAAGAGTGTAAGTAACCCGACAATATAGGACCGTTAAAAGCTTCAATTTTAAATTTTACCAAACGTATATTTTTCAAAAAAAAAAACCTTTTCGAATACAAAAACATTTACTTCAACAGATTTATAAATGGTTTGGTTGTTTTATAAACAACCGGACCGGGTTACAAACGAATTTCATAAAAAATTATATTTTATTCAATATCAAGTCGTGGTGTACGTCATTTGGGAATTATCGGTTTACCTTTGACAAAAAAAAAAACAATTTTTTTTTTTTCGTTTAATTTAAAAAACAAAAAAAAAAAAACTTTGCGCCATTGAACACAAATTCATTTTTTTTTTTTTATAATGGATTTTTCTCCTCTTCGGGAAAAGAAAACGAACTCGTGGAATTTCTTTTATGTTCATAAAATAAATTTACAACCAGATTTTTTCGTGCGGGGCGTGAAACATTTGTATAACTATGAAAAAAAACACCTTGAGGGAAATAATATCAAACTCGAAATAAAAAGTCTCAAAAGTAACGTCTAAATCAATTTTGGAAAACCCAATGGGATCGCGAATGTCACGGAATATAAATTCACATAACTTCTGATAGCCGCCAACTTTTTTCTTGCATATTTCACTTTATAAAAAAGAAAATTTTCATTCCATTTCATTCCCTTCCACTCTCCCTTTCATCCTCCCTTTACCCTCCCCCCTCTCTCTCCCCATCTCCTCACGATTCCTTGTTTTTTTTTTTTTTAATACATCTCTTTCGTATCGCGAAAATATTTTTGTTTTTAAAATTCGAATAATATTTGTTTACTTTTTTTTCCCGCCAAAAATAAATAAAAAACTAACAACTACCAACTTAAAAAATTCGTGGAATTAGGTATGACGTCATAAAATTACGAAATTAATTTGTTTGTTTTGTGTGAAAAGTAATCGAGCGTATGTTTAAATTAAAAATAATTTTTACACCGTAATAATAATAATAATAACGATGATGATAATTTTATTATTATTTAAGAAAACTTAATAATAATAATAATAATGTAAGCGTATTCCTTCGGGGTGATAATAAGAGTTAAAATTCGATAAGAAAGATTGCGGTTGTAAAAACAAAAAATTTTACTTAAGATAAACATTATTATTATTATTACTGTTAGTTTTTAGGGAATGATAGTTAAAAAAAATAGAGAAGAGAGAGAAAGTTAGTTGTTAGGAAAATATTATTTTCGTTGAGGAAAAAAAGGAAAAATGTTTTCTTCGAGGTTTTTCCATAGATTCCCGTTGATTTTTATATATTTCCCAATGGGAAATTGTAGCGTGACGATCCTGACGTAAGAGTCAAATGCAAAAACGTTGCCGTCAGCTTTTAACGGTTTATCGCGTTATCACATCTTCTTCGTATATCTTCATTGTTTGAAAACAAATCATTTTTTTTAATACGTTTTACCTGTCAGGTTAAATTTACACACATTCAACGGTTCAATTTTTCCTTTTATTTATTTAAAAAAAAAAAAATTTTCACGAATATGTTAAAAAAATTTTTATTTTCTTTTCTTTAAATTCGGATAAAAGTAAACCGTGAGTTTTTTTTTTTTTTTAAAAACGTTTCTCAATATTTTTAACATTATTATTACTTTTTGTTTTTCTAATGCCACGATATAAAAAATGAAAAAATTTAAGATTGAAAAAAAAAACGTTCGGATAATAATAATAAAAGGGGGAATAAGGAAAAAAAAAAAAAAAACGTGTAAATAATTAAACGTCTTTTTTTCTTTTTTTCTTTTTGCTCTTCTTCAAAGAAGCAAAAACTTTTACGTGCGTGAAAAAAATCAATTTGTCGCAAGTATAAAAAAAAAAAAAAAATTTTCTTTTTTTTTTTTTGACAAAATAACGACAAAAAAATTCGTTTTAAAGGTATTTTCCTTTTTTTCCTCCGTAAAAAAATTTTTTTTTCCTTTTTATTTTCCAGGTAAAATTTTTTTTCCTTTTTTTTTTTTCCTTTTACTACTCTTTCTTTGAAGTTTTTTTTTTTTTTTAAAAATTTTTGGATCCAGTTAAAGTAAAAATAAAATGCTCAATGGTTTCGCGATCAGAAGAGGAGGTTATTTCTCTTGGGCCCCATGATTCTTTTCGCGCGACTTACCAACTTTTCCTTCTTTTCCTTTTTCTTCTTCTTCCTCTTCTTCATTTCAAATTCTCACACATTTTATTTCTTTCATTTTAAGTTTGGATCTTTTATCGAATATATATGTAAACGCAATTTCAAATGGAAAATTATTATTATTTTTTATCGATCGATATCTTACGCAACGACAGGTTAGACAACTTAACAAAATAAATATTTCTTTCCCTCCCATCTTCCCCTCCAAAAAAAAACAAAAAAAAAATTCACCTTCTATCTAATCTCGAAACAAATCCGATAATTTTCCCGACAAATTAACGTTTAAATCATTTTTATCCTGGAAAAATAAAAACTCCAGCTTTCTCCAGTTTTCTCGGTTTAAATTATTTCCAACGCATTTAACATTTTAACACTTTTTTTTCATTGTTATGACCCGCGTCGGTCACCTACGATTTTCTTTTTTTTTTCCCCCATAATTTTATTTTAATGGCAAATTTCAAGAAAAAAAAGAAAAAAAAAAAGGGGAAAATTATTTTTCTTTTCGTATCCAAATTTTGAATGATCTTTTTCGATTTTCTATAAAAGAAAAAAAAACACACACCCTTTCCTAAAACAATTCCATTCATTTAGTACGAAGGATTTTTCTTTCCAGTTTAAAAAAAAAAAAAAAGAAAGAAAACCTTTATTTTCCAGTTTGAAATAACGACTCTTTTATACAAATATAGTGCAAACCGATTCACATTCATCACTATTCGTACGTAACCCGCAAAATGGTATTTAAATCACAAGATTTTCTTTTTTTATTTTTCCACAAAGAATTGAAATAAAATAAAATAAATTTTTTACCCTTTTTTCCTTTCTTCCTTTGTTCCCGTATACCTTTGAATAATTTGTTAAAAATTTTATCTCTCTCTCTCTCTCCCTCTCTCTCTCGCTCTCACAAAAAAAAATTTTTTTTTTTTTTTCGCGAATCCTAAAAGAAAACTAAAAAAAAAAGGAAAAAAAATTATTCCGAGTTTTTATTTATTTATTTATTTTATTACATATTTAATGAAACGGACAATATGCTGGAGAAAACAAAATAAAATAAAATTACGTAATGTTATTGCTGGAAAAACAAAAAAAAAAAAACAAAAATTTTTTCGTATTTTTTTTTTTTTTTTTTCGGAGGAAAATTGCCAACTTTTATTTTCTTTCTCTATTAAATCATTAATTTATTTATTTAAAATTTTTCCCCGTTGGATTATTAAATTCTTCGAATGGTTTTCCAGATTAAAAAAAAAAATTCTCCAGTAAATTCCAATTTATTTTTTATTTTTTATATATAGTA
>NW_002987086.1:12380-15661 GCF_000006295.1 Pediculus humanus corporis
CCCCCTCCCACTCTCCTCCTTCCTCCCCCAAAAAAAAACGTTAGACGAAATAAAAAAAAGAGAAAAAATCACTAAAAAATAAATGTATCACGTGTATCGGATAAGTTATAAAAATGAATGAATGAGTGAATGAATGAATGAATGACATTTTACTGATGTGTAAATAGATTGAATGATGTACACGAAGGATTTTCGTGGAAATGTTTTAAAACGGTAAAAAAAAAAAAAAAAGGAAAAACTTTGAATAAATTTATGTGCAGAAGATGTGTTTCGTAGTTTTCTTTCGATGATTTTCTTTACGAATTTATTTATTTTTCGTATTTTATATCCGGTTAAAAAAAATTTTTCCATTGAAATTTCCGGTTTCGAATGATTTTAATTAACCGCCTTTTTTTGACATTTTTTTAATTACTCGAAATAAAACTGCATGGAATTTTTTTGTCTGTTTTTTTCCTTTCCGGAAAATTTATATATAAAAAAAAAAATTATCTTAGTCGATCGTAAATATTAATTAACGCCCGAGCCGAACTCTTTTTTTTTCTGGGGGGTGAGAGAGAGACGGGGGGAGGCGGAAGGAAGCAGAGGAAAAGGAAAAGGACGGGGAGAAAGGGAAAATCATAATATCATTCTTTACATTCAAAGGTTTTATGATTTTTTCAAAATGAGCTTTATTACATTTTTATTTCATAATTTTTTGTTTTTTAACTTAGGGATATGAATATTTTAACGTTATTGTTATAATCCATCTTAAATCTTCTGCCACGTCCATTTTTTTATATCCGTTAAGCGCGTAAAATGCGTAAATTGAATTATTTTATAAACTTATTTTTTTATACATTTCTGCGCATTCACTTACACTTTTTTTTCTCACAAAATTTTATCGAATCGTTAAAAATCGATTAATTATCGATATATCGATAAATTCAAATCGTTTAAAACCTTATCCGCGTTAAAAAAAAAAAAATGGCGTATTGATTAAAATTTTAGTTTTATCGTCTTATAAAATTTACATATAAAATTCATTGTTTTTATTTTTTTTTGTTTTGTTTTGACAAACGACATTTTGTTTGTTTATATTTCCTTTCATTTGTTATAATTTAAAAAAATAAATAAATTGGTTGTATTTTTTTTTTTTTTTTTTGCGTCATTTGTCGTTGTTTCATTTTTTTTATTTTCACTGACATTTTTCGTGACAACCGTCAGAATTTTTATTCCGAACATAAAAACTAAAAAAAAAGAAAATGTATTCTATCGGAAAAACAAAAAAAAAACAAAGACAGTCGACTTAAAACGTATTATTTTATGTGATTGATATTTTTTTTTTTTAACATGTTACCTCCATTGAAAACTTTTCCACATTGTTCCCAAGAAAGATTTCTAATTCCGGTTTAAATCCTTTGGGATTAACGGGGAAGGGGGGGGGTGGTGGACCACATTGGGAAAACATTTAAACGCATACCGATCGTAAATAATTCGCTTATGACCTCTCTCACTCTCTCTCTTCATGTATTTAAATTATTCATTTCAAAAAGAATCATTTTCTATCGAAAAAATTGGGTCACTCAACAAAGTTACTGATAAGAATGTCCCATTGGGAGTTATCGACTTTTTTGGGGGGACTTTGAGTGCGAATAAAAAAAAATATTTACTTGTTTTTTATTTTCTCTTTCTCTCTCTCTCTCTGTATTGTCAATTGAATTTTTTTTCCCTACTACCATAAATGATTTTGATTATTCCTTTTCCTCCTCTTCCCTTCCCTGCCCCCCTTTAAAAAAAAGGAAATACGTAAGCGATGATTAAGAAAAAAAAGAAAAAAATTATTTTAATAAAAATAAATAAATAATATTATTGACAAAATAAATAAATTTAAATTTAAATTAAAAACAACAAATTTTTTTCTTCTGCTTTTTTTCCGGGTTTGTTAACACGACGTCATTAATTTTCTCATTTCGACAGAATTCCAAGAAACGTTATTAGGTTTGTTACAAATGACTAATTTTTTACTTCTGCTTAAATTAGGTTTATCCGTCCAAATTTTCGTTTTTGGATTTTCCATTGCCCACAAATAAAATTCCGATAATTTGCAATCGCATTCCCACGGATTATTCGATAGGAGTAGTGACGTCGGACGAGTCGGAAACGAGGGAATCCCCTTGAATATTTTCAAATCGATATTTATAAAAAAATTATGGGACAAATCTAAAATGGTTAAATGTTTCAAAGGTGTGAAAATCTCTTCGGGTAATGATTTTAAAAGATTGTGGCTCACATCCAAATGAATTAATTCTGGAACTTGACCAAATGTTGATCCGGAAAAATGCTGAATATTACAATTTTTTAAGCTGAGAGATGTTAAAAATTTGGCATTTAAAAATGGACCGTTTTCGGGGATTTCTAAATTTTTATTTCCTTCTAAATTCAATCTATTTAATTTCGTGTGTTTGAATGTGTCGACGAATAATTTACGCAAATCGTTACGCGATATATCGACGAGTTTTAATTTTTTCAATCCTTCGAATGCGTTTTGTTCAATTTCCGTTAGACTCACGTTACTCAACAACAATTGCGATAAATATGGCGTCCTTTGAAATGACCTCGATTGAAGTATCGTTATGTTACTATTTCCTATTTCCAAATATTTCATTTCGTTTGTGTAACCGTCCAAATCGTCGTTAAACGATAAAAATATATCGTAGGGAAATAAATTTGAATATAATTTCGAACATTTTAAACCTCCTTTATATATTTTACATAAATCTCGACCGGGATCTCCCGCTATTCGATCAAAATAAAATCCCGTTGAATAGAAAAAAATAAATATTATTATTATTTTTGACATCATCTGCAAAGACACGCACACACACGTAAAACAAAGTAAATTAACTTTAACCAATTCTAACAAAATAATAATAATAATTTCTTTTATTTCACTTACGTTATTTTTAAACAAACGCTCATCCGATTATTATTAAACAAACAAAACGAAATAAAATATTTTTGAAAAAAAAAAAAAATTTATTTTAACCCACGTGTCAAAAGGTCAAATTAAAAAGGACAAAAAAAAATTCCGTTATTGATTTGAATTGATTTTTTTTTTTTTTTTTTTTTTTTTTTACAAAAACGACAACAAAAACAACTCGTTTTACGTATGAAATAATAATAATAATAATAATAATAATAATATAAACGAGCTTACGTTATAAAATTTTCCTTTTTTTTTCCCCTTTTTTTTTCCTTTTTTTATCTGAGTTCAACGATGTCGAAACTTTCAAATTTGCCAA
>NW_002987086.1:16361-40802 GCF_000006295.1 Pediculus humanus corporis
AATTTTAAATATAAGGAAAAAAAAATTTATTTATTTTATTTTAACTTTTAAATTTTTCAAGGTTCAAACAAATGGACAAGTTATTACACGTTATTTGAAATTCAGGATAAAAAAAATTTTTTTTTTTTTTCTTTAAGGTCCCAAACGACATTGTTGTTGTTGCTGCTGCCGCGTACGTCCGAACGTATTCTCCCATGGGATTTTAATCCAACAAGAAATTTTTACTCTCTTTCTCTTACTTTAGTAACACTTGTCCGTAATATTTTCCATAAATCATCGGCCATCTTGGCGGTTGGAGCATGACCTGCCAACAAAAGTAAGAAATGGTAAAAACTTTTTTCTCATATCTCGAGAGATTTCAAAGTCTTTCTTTATATATAGATAAATTTTTTTTTTTTTTTTTTTCGGGGGTTCAACTGTGAGAATGAATTATTATTTTATGGGTGCATGAATTTTTTTTTTTTTTTTTGTACCGACCGACCGAAAGAAACAAAATGTTAATATCAAATTAAAAAAAAATTTGACCTTTTCGAAAAACGCCGCGTATTTATTTACACTTGAAAATTATGTTAAAAAAAAAGAATGGAAAATTCTCTTGTATCTCCTCTCCCTTCCCTCCTTTCGCCTCCCCCCACACACACACAATTTTTTTTTTTTACAACATCACGCAAACAATTTACAAATAATCCCATTATTAGTATCTGTTTTGAGTTAGAGAGAGAGAGAGAGAGAAGATGTGTGAATTGTAAAAGAAAAATGAAACAGCATTTTTGAATGAAAATAAATATTTTGAAATTATACCTGGAAATAAACCTTATCGATCATAGAACATGTCATTGAAACAAATAACCGAAATAAACTAATAAATTATCGATAATATTTAACCGTAAAACGCCATCTTGTCACATTTCCTTCTTTTTTTTCACGTGTAACAACAACAACAACAAACGTTTTGTTAAAGAGTTTTTCTTTTATAAATAAAAATTATTTTTATTTGACAGTTACAAAAAAAAAAACTTTTGACGAGAGAATGATGTGATAGTATTTGTAATCATTTAAAATTAAAAAATATTTTCAAACTTTAGTTACGTGACGTCATAATAGTCATTTAGGGGTGAGAGTTTTTTTTTTGTTGAAAGTTTTTAAAAAAAAAAAAAAAAAAATGGAGAGACATTAAAACTAAGTTAGCCGGAAAAGTAATTAATGACAAAGTTTTATAAAGAAGTTATGTATATTTAATTAGTGAAAAGTAATTAATTAAAACACGGTGTGTTTGAGACCTGGTCCTCAACGGAGGGTCATAAAGAATATTTTATAGGTTGATAAGTTAAACGACAAAAAAAAAAAAAAACCGGAAACCGTCGTCTGCTTGTTTTATCAAATTTAGAAATTTTTTTTATAAAAACGTTACAAAAGCGACAGTAAATTTCACAGATATTAAAATATTTTTTGTTTTTTTTTTTTTGAAAACTACACGAAGTAATAAAAAAAAAAAGAGAGAGAGAGAGTGAGAGTGAGTGAGAGAGAGGGAAAAAAAACATTTGACTCATGTCGAACAATTTTACTCTATGAATTCAAGACTTGAACTTCCCCCTAACAACTGATAAAAAATTCAAAAGTCTTGATGAAAACGAAAGTTGTTGAGCTTGGGGAGCCAAGACAAATTCCTCATACTCCCCCCTCCCCTCTCCCTCTTCAACAGTTGAAAATTCAACTCTTGACAGACAATATCACGCCAAAAAATAAAATGAATTCTTTTTCATGACGTCCTACTTTCTTCCTCCACCCCGTACATATATATATTTTTTTAAATAAAAAACATGGCTCCGAATAAATTTTTTTTTTTTTGTTCAGTCACATCAAAATTTCTTAAATTATTTTTTTTAACCGTTAATTTAACCGGAAATCGACATCGTTTCCTTTAAATAAAATCCAAAACCTGAAAAATCACGCGATAAAAAAAAAAGAAAATCAAACCGCGCGCACGTGTGAAATAATATAATTAGACTAAAATCACGTATAATTTAAACATAGATAAAACAGTTCATTTTATTTTTCTTTTTTTTTGTTATTTTTTTTCCACAATGTAATAAAATAAAATTTTATAAACAAAGTTACATTTGTGTGTGAGTTTTCCTTTGTATATAAAAAAAAGGAAAAAAAAATCTGGAAAAAAGGAAAATAGCATAGTAAAATTTAAATTCTTTGTGGAAAAAAAAAGAAAAGGATGCGGTCCTTGCAGACCAACGTGATCAAATTGTCAAACAACAAAACCTTTCTTTATGTTATTTTTTTCTAACTTCGTTTGCATTTTTGTTTGTTTGATTTTTTTTTTCCTTTTCTTTTTTCTTTTTCTTTTTCTTTCTCTTATTTTTACTCAATAATCTGTGAAGTATGTTCTTGAAATATTTATATATAAAAAAATATACGCTCATACATATATTCTTTTTTTTTTTTTAGTTTTTACCACAAGGGGGGAAAAAACAACAAAGACAACAACACAAGCAGTAGAAAAGGTGAGAGAAAAGGTTTTTTTTTTAAAAAAAACTAATCAATATTTATTAAAACTTAATATTAAATTTAAAAAAACCTTAATTTAAAACCTTTTTTTTTCCGGGGGGAGGAGAATAAAAAGGGTTAAATTTTTTTTTTTGAAATAAAAGAACATAAGTTAAACATTAAATTTTTTAAAATTTAAGACAATTTAACTAAAAAGGTTAAATCGGAAAAGGTTTTTTTTTTTTTTAAATTAAAAGGTCACACAAATATTTGAGGGTTTTAATCAGTAAAAAGTCTAAGGAGAATTACGGTAAAGGTTTCTTTCTATTTCTCTCGATGATGATGATGATGATGAAAGGTTTTAATTGAGTCATGCATACGTTATATATTTAGTTCCCATAAGATTTTATCATAACAAAATGAAAATTGACTTGACGCAATGAGACGAATTAACGTCGCCCCTGAACGAAAAAATTATGAAAACTTTTTTTCTTTTTCCTTCCATCATCCTTCTCTTTTCCTCTTATATATATGTATAAACTCTTTTTAATTATTTAAACTCATCCTTTTTCTTTTTTTTAACCTGCCATTTTTTTTTTTTTTTAGTTCCTTCAAGCATTTTCATTTAAATAAATAAAAAAAAAAAAAAAAAAGAGAAAAAATAAGGGAATACGAGTCGGTGGGTGGTTGAATGAATGGATGAATGGTGTCGTGGAAAAAGAAAAAAAGGTAAAAAAAAAAAAAAGTTGAAAAAGTTGTAATTGAAGAGTGTGAGATGAAAAAAAAAAAAGACATTTGCAATTTGAATATGAATATAAAAAAAAAAAACCTTCAAAACTTGTTTCTAATTCAATATTTCACTCTTTTTTACGTTTTATATAATATCAGAAAATTTTATTTTATTTTTTGTAAAACAACCCCCTTCACCCCCCGGCACCTCATTCCCTAAAAAAAGAAAAAACATAAAAAACCCCCCTCGTTGATTTAAATTATTAAAAAAAATGAAAATGAATGAATGAATGAATGAAAATAAAAAAAAAGAAAAAATAATTTTTTTTTTGCCTGTCGTGTACAGTTTGTGTGTTCGTGGGTGTGCGTGTGCGTGTGTGTACGTGCGTGCGTGTATACCTCTTGGGAAATCTATAAATATTTGAAGAAGTTAAATTAAGAAACAAAGTCGAGAAGGTCATCGATTAAATTGGATAATCTGCGACTTTTCTTTTTTTTTTTTTTTTTCCTTTTCGGTTATTTTATTTTCTCTTCTCTCTCAATGATAAGAAAAACTTAAAACGTTTCTAGAATTTTCCGGTCACGACAGTTTTCTTCGCTATTTTTTTTTTTTTTTAAATAATTAATGATAAGGCATTCGTAAAAGAAACTAACTAATGATACTACGTAATAGTTTTTCACGTTTAAACCCTCCTCCCTCCCTTCCCCCTTCCCCCCGAAAAAAAAAGGTAAAAGGTATAAAAAAAAAAATTTTTTTTTTATTTTAAAAATTCAATTTATTGTATCAAAAATGAGAAAAGGAAAAAAAAAGGAAAAAAAGAAAAGAAAAGAAAAGCATTAAAAGGAAGAAATAAGAGAAATGTAAAATATGTTGGAAAGAGACAATGGAATGGAAAAGTCTTTGGAATTGCTTTTTATTCAAGTCCCACAGGATGATCTGTCGGAGTTTTCAAGACAGAAAGTCAACGAATACCAAAAAAGAAAACGTGGCAATAAACAGTAAATATTTAATTTATATTCAGGATTCTCAGGTACGTTCAAAAAAAAAAAAAAAAAGAAAAATTTAATGGAAAAATAAAAAAAATAAAGAAACGAACGCGTTTCTTATTATTTTTTCTTCTTTTTTCCTTTTATTTAAAATTTCAATATTCTCTCCATGATTTTCTTCTTTTTTTTTTTTTTATCTATTAAAAACGTTATCAAATCCAAACATTTTTTTTTTTTTTTTTTTTTTATCAAAAAAACTTACAATGAATGATATTTAAAAAAAAAGAAAACAAAACTAAAAATTAAATCAACGACTGAAATGTGTTTCAGACACGTGACAAAATATCAAGAAAACTTTCAGGGTGACAACTTTATAAAAAAATAACAAATGAAAATTTTTAAGAAAATTTTGTGTAAATAAATTTTTCAGAGCGGGAAAAATTTTATAAACTTAAATAAACAATTTCACATTTAAAATTTTTAACCGTGAAATAAAAAAAAAAAAAAATCGAAATCATCAAAATCATAAAACCGTAAATTTAAAAAAAAAAAAAAAAAATTCCATGCGTGGTTGGCGGTTTATTTAAAAAAAAAAAAAAAAGTAAAACTTCCCGTTCGCATTAAAAAAAAAAACTCATGGGATTTATACATATATATATTTATATGAAGTCACCAAAAAACTTTTTAAAACATTTTTTTTTTGTTTCATACATATAATAATAATAATAATAATAATAATAATAATAATAATTTTAAATTATTAATAACTTATTAAAAGTTTTTTTTCCCCCTCTCCGCGACATTCTCTCGAGAAAATGTATTATTAAAGTCGCCATTTTTTTTTTTTAAGTAGGTTGGCATCGACGATGTTTTGTTTACACGTAAGTTGGCATCAATGTTTCACTTTTCGCACATTGTTTACAAACAATGAAAACGTTTTCGATTATTAATAATTTTAATCGACGCTTGTTTAAAATATTTAACAGTGTTATTTTTTTGTGACGAGTTCGATATATCGATCGAGATTATGGCGAGAAATAAAGGTAAGTTTTAAATTTAAAACAAAAATTTTATTCATCAAATGATTAATTTTTGTTTTGTTTTGGTTGTTGTTGTTGGCTTTAATAAATATTTTTGAAAAGGTTTAAAAAAATTACAGGTAAATTCGGTTTAATAAATTAATAATTACGTGGTTTAGAAAAGAAAAGCAAGCACCCCCACCCTCCGCCCCCTCCCCTTCCCCTCCATAAAAAAAAACGTGAAATATATTTTTTTTATAAATATATTTAATAAGGAAAAAAAAAAAAAGAAAAATTGTAGAAGAAATTGTTCGTAGTGGGTGTGTCTCGAAAGGGTTAACTCGAGAGGCGTGACGTAAAAAATTTTCCACGCCCCTAAGAGACAACCCTTACGACCAAAGGTCACAATTCATATTCCTGAAGAAATGAAAACTCAATTACGTTTTGGTTAAAAAAAAAAATGGAAAAAAGTGGAGAGAGAGAGAGAGAGAAAAAGGAAAAAAAAAGTCACATATCTTATTTAGACGAATGAAAAAAAAAAAAAAAAAAAAAAAAAAAAAGGAGGAAATTGAAAGGAAAAAAAAATTTTTTCTTTCTTCTGCTTTTTTTTCGTCTGCTTTTTTTATTTTTTTTCTTTGATAAATGACCAAACACGTGTAGAAAAAAAAATAGAATAAGATGACGAAAATCGGTTGGTTTTCCACAAAAATTATTTTCAATTTGATACGAATTTAAAAATTCTTGATTTTACCTTTTTTTTTCCTTTTCCTTTCCTTTCCTTCTCATATTTTTACCTTTTATTTTATCCATTGTCTTTTACAAATTTTCATTTATTTATTTATTTTTTCATGTAATTTAATGAAAGTCCACACACGAATTTTTTTTTTTTTATTTTATATACGATTTTCCCGGAAATGGAAACTTTATTACTACCATTCGTGGTTGTTATTGTTTTTCTTTCGACCCACAAAACAAAATATTTCTTTTTTTTTTCCATTTTATTCTTTCCTTTTATTGATTTTTTTTATTTTAAAAAATTAACAAACCTTTGATTTAAACAACAATGCAAAAAACAAATAAATTTAACAATTACGTCATAATCTTTTAATTATTTCCCGCCATTTTTTTTTTTTTTAATTTTTTTCTTCGTAAGTTAAACATTAATTTTTTTTATTATTACATAAACAATTTAATAAGAAAGTCGTACGAAAATAAAATCCGCGGTTTGAAAAGGGGTGGGGAGAAAGGGAAGGGGGTTGAGGAGATAGGGGGGAGAGAGAGTGAGGTGGTTATTAAATGAAACATGAGGGTCTTTTTTTTTCTCTCCACAGGGATTTAACGCTATGATTTTTCTATTCTAGAACATTCTAAAAAAAAAAAAAAACTTGGGGAAGTTTGATTCTTATTATTACGTATTTTCGATTTCCTCCCTCTCTTCCCGACATTATAAATTATTATTTTTGCCATTTGAATTTTTAAAAATTAAAGTAATAGAATTTTCTAGATTTTCTCTGTTATCATTAAGCCTTTATCAGAGAAATTTATTTGGTTAAATTAAAAGCATTTTAGTGAGTCGATGTCGTCATATTTAAATTTTCCTCATCAAAAATTCCCGCCAAAAATTAATTTTTTTTGTTAATTTAAAAATTAAATAATAACCTTTGAACTCTTTTCAATTTTTTTTTATTATTATTATTATTTACGATCACAAAACGGCGGGAAAACGGTTGAAGAATTATTATATGAAAGGTTTTTAGGGATCCGAAATAAAGAATGAAAAAAAATTTTTTTTTTTTTATTTGGGCTCCCATAAAGGGGTGTAGTAATAAGGGAGTAAAAATCCCAAAGGAATCGATCTTTCCTTTGAGATCTTCAAACAAGAAGAGAGAGAGAGAACAAGGCCAGATTAATGTGCCATGAGTGATGGTTCTTTATGTTATATATGATTACATTCGTTTTTCTCAGTTTTATTTATTTATTTATTTATTTTTTTCATTTCTCCTCTCGATCACCACCCATATTTTCTATCTATCTATCTATCTATCTTTCTTTTCTACTCATATTTATTTAATTTTTTATCTTTTTTTTTTTTTCGTTCTCACTATTTTGTCCAAAAAATTAAAATTCTTTTTAATAACTGTATAAAAAACAAATATCATTATTATTTATATATTAAAAAAACTTTTTAATTTAACTTGGAGAATGTGACGTCACAAAAAAAGAACATTTTAAATCGTAAAAACCTTTTATAATAACAACAACAAACAAAATTGCAAAATTCAAAATATCTGCAATAAATAAAAAGGAAAAAGCGAATGTGAAAATGCTTTTAGAATGTAAGAATTTGCCTGCCTCCTTTTTTTTTTTTTTTTTCTAGAATAGAATGGAAGGCAAAGAGCAGTCCGGTGTTTGTATGGTCCCATGATACCAGAATGATGGAGTGAAGCCTTGGGCTTTAGAGTTCTTCTTATTTTTGAATATCACTTTCCTTATGCTTTCCATCGGAACCTTTACCTGTTTTTTTTTTACTTTTTCAGTTTTTACCTCCCAAAAACAAATGGAATCCCGGTTGGGATCTTTTTTTTTTTAAGAGACATATGTATATAAAACATCCATAAAAATAAAAATTTATTCTTTTTATTGTTGTCTTCCTATTTCGCTTACGTTATGCGTGTGTGTATTTTTTTTTTTAAAATGGCGGAGTATGTAAAAATTTTTTGTAATCATTATTATTTATAATTTTTTTATTTTATGAAAATACTCACGGCGTATTTATTTTTTTTTCTATGTAAATAATTTTAAATTACGTCATTGATATATAAAAAAAAGGAAAGGGTCAGAGGTTAAATTGAAATTTTAAGGGTTGGCTACTAAAAAAAATTTTTTTTTTGGTATTTAATAATCCAAAAAAAAAAAAGGAAAAAATTCGTAAAAGTAATAATCGTCATTCATTAAATAAATTATCGGTTGGTGCCAACAGAAAAAAAGAAAAAAATGACGTCAATAAAAAGTTTATTCAAAAACTTAAATTTTAACACAAGTTGTCCTTTTTAAGCTTTTTCCTCGAAACGAAAAACTAAATCTCTCGGGAAATTTTTTCATTTCATTCGAAAAATAACACAAATAGACAGTCATAAAAGTGACCGACGCCACCAACCCCCACAACCCCCACCACCACCAAACGTTCAACATACAATTTATTTTTCTAAAAAAAAAAAAATTTTTTTTATATAAATTTAAAAGTGCGTGATAACCTTTTTACTAAATTCAAGTCGGGTGAAGAATGACGACGATTATTATTATTATTATCATGTTTTTAATTAATTTTTTAATTTTAATTTAAATATGAGAATATGAGAAATCAAATAAGAAAGAAAATAAAACAAAAGAAAAATGAAAAACTAAAAGAAGTCACGTGGGAACGTGAAAGGGCGGGGGAGGAAAAAAAATATATATTAATAAGGAAATGGATGTCGCCGCCGCCGCCATTTTCAGGTTTTTTTCTTTTATTATTACGAATATTATCATTATTATCATCGTCGTCGTCGTCATACCTTTAAGCAAAAGCATTGTTTGCCTTTTTTTTTTTACCCCCCTCCCCCTCCGTTCTCTTTTTATTATTACATCCTTTTTTTTTTTTTTTTTAATTTTCCAGCTTTTCTTTTTTTTTTTTTTTGTTAAATTTTAAAAAAGTCATTAAAATTAAATATTTATATACTTTTTTTTTTATTTTGTATATGCGGAGTTTTTTTTGAAAACTGATTTTTCTTTGCTTTGCGGAATATAAAATTAATCTTATTAGCAAACGTGGAAGCAGAATAAAAAAAAAAAAAAAAAAACAAAACAAAATTAAATTCGGCGAGTGAATTTAAATGGGTTGGTGATTTTTGCTAAAGGGTTTAAAAACGACGGCGGAATTAAAAAAAAAAAAATTTTTTTTTTTTATTCTCCAGCTCATATCCTTCACTCCCACCCGTTCCTTTCCCTTCCCCCCTCCTCCTCCTCTCCAGAGTTTTTATTTATTTACCGGGGAAAACAGGTAGAAAAAAAAAATTAATTAATTAACTGAATTTTTGTGTTTTTTTCCATCGTTTCACACAATTCTTTCAAATAATTTTTTTCTTGTTTTTTTTTTTTAAGTTGGCAAACTTGTTTCTTGTAAACAAACCAAAAAAAATTCGTTTACAAAAAAGAGGGCGCTCCAAACATTTTATACTTCGCGTGACGTCATTTTTCTCATTTTTATATTTAAGAAAAGTAAATTCTAAAAAAAAAAAAATTACAATTTATTTATTTTATTTTTTGAAATAAATAATAATGATAATAATAATAATAATAAAAGTAAAGAAAAATATTTTTAAAACTTGTTTTAGCATGATTAAATTTTATAAAAAAAAAAAAAAAAAAGTACTACGGATTAGTTTCCATAACGGTTCTATACCTATATTCTGGACAAGAAATTATAGCTCTTGTCACGGCAGTTCATTTGTAGATGGAGTTTTATTCCCATGAGATAAGCCCCAATCACGAGCCGAGAAAATTGCTTATCTCTGCAACCAAAGGATAAGGGAGAAGGAAGATTTTTTTTTTTTTCCAGGAGCGGGGAAAGGAGGAGGAAAAAATAAAAATAAAAACAACAACAACACAAAACGAATATTACTCAGTTATTTTTATTTTCATCGCAATATATATACAATTTGGTTAGTCTATATAAGAAAAAAAAAAAAAAAGAAAATTTTTTTTTTTTTTTTTTAAGTGAAAAAAAAGAAAATTTTCTTTCGTTTTGTTTTTATAAAAACTTTTTCCATTTTTATTTTTATTTTATTTTATTTTTTTCGATTGACCATTCAACTTATTTTTTGAATCGATTATAACAATCGAAAAACTTTTTTTTTTTGGTGTTTTGTCAAAACTTTTTTTTTCTTTTAGAAATTTTCCCAAAAAAAAAAAAAAAAAAAGTTTCATTTTTACCCCATCGATTTGAAAAATAAAATAAAAAAAACGGAATTTTTTAAAAGTTTTTCCTTTTTGGTCCACGTAAATAAAAAAAAAATCATTTTGATTGATCTTGTGTAAAGTTTAAAAGAGATTTTAAAAGTTTTTAAATGAGTTTTAAAACCTTTCGTTAATGAATGACTCATGAGGTTGGTTCAACTTGTTGTTACTTTTCAAATATTCTTCCCATCCCCCCCCAACTTTCTCCCCATCTCTCTCTTTTTCTTTTACCTTTCTATCTCATTTAAATAAACATCTCTCAATTTGTGAAAATATTTTGTCTTTAAAAATTTGTTACACTAATGAAATTTACTAATCGACTGATTGACTATAATTAATGTAAAATGATGGATGAGATTACAACCGTTAAAATAACCTCTTGTGAATTTATATATATATATATGTATAAGACGACCACGTGATTTCTTCTTCCTGTCCTTTTAAACTTTAAATTTAAATTAGTTTTTAGTTATGCGATAATTATTATTATTATTATTATAACGATTCTACGATTATGATTCTTTTTTTTTAATTATTATTAAATACAGGGGGAGAAGGGGAGGAAGAAAGGGGAAAAAAGGAGGTCAAAATATCAGGTGATGATGATTTTTTTTTTTTTTTTTGAGGGGAATAATAATAATCTGTTGGGTTTCTTTTTGTTGCCCGGGTTTGTCGGTCCCCCCGTTTTTTTTACAAAGCATTTCATTTGTTCGTTGTTGATCCCACGACAGCAATTTTATAAAAATCAGATAATAATAATTGAAACCTAGTTTTCATTAGTCGATCTTGTTACTTTTTAATTATTATTTCCTGTTTTTTTTCATTGTGAAAACGTGACGTATCGTCTGACGTCATCATTCGTGTAATAGAAATAAAAAAAAAATTTTTTTTTTTGTATTCGCGGAAAAGGAATTAATTTTTAAAATGGGATTTTCCGTTAATCGTGAAAAACAAAGGAAAAATTACAAGATTGCTTACCTTCGTGCCCGATCTACCTTACCACCTTCTCTCTCTCTCTCTTTCTCTCACAAAAAAAAAAAAATTGATTTTTGTGCAAAAAAAATTACCAGTTTCTGTTGGTTAAAACTTCAAATATTGCCTTTGGGAATGAAAAGATTGAAAATAACGACGTAATTTTCTGACTAGGCAAAATAAACATTAGAAAGTTGAGTAAATAAAAATGAACCAGAGGAGGAAATAAAAAAAAAAAAAAAAATTCTTTTACTTTTTTTTTTTTTTGCTCCGTCCGAGTTTTATTAATTTGTAAGAAATATATCAGTGACAGAGATTGAAAAATTTTCCAGTAACTTTCATCAAGGTAAATCGTATATAATCAAAACTGGAAAAACAAAGGAAAATCTCGAAAAAACTCGAGATTTTTTTCTAAAAAAATATTATTTACATAAAAATACAAAAGTGATAACAACGACGATCCATCGAATATTCGAATTAAATATGCATTAAAAAGAAAAAATAACCGTTAAAATCAAAAACTTACCCCCCCCTTCCTCCCCGACCAACTTTAATAAAAAGGGTGGCGGCTTTAATAAAAACAAATTTGATTAATTTTCTTTTCTTTTCTTTTCTTTTCCGTGACGTGATTAAACTAATTTTCCAGAATCGTAAATTGCCTTTTTGTTACAAAAGAAATTATTATTATTATTATTATTATTCCAGCAGGAAAATTTTTTTCTTACGTCGCGATTTCACGACTTTATCCGAAATTCGAACTTTTCTATATAATTTTTAAATAAAGTTCAATGAACTTATAATTCCTGGAATGATTAAGAATGGTCATTCATCGGATTTTATTGTTAATCCGCCCCCCCCGCCTGCTCCCCCATTTTAATAATTTTATTTTTTATAATTTAATTCGTAAATTTTTTAAATTTATTATCAATCAGTCGTTTGTTTGTTTGTTTGTTTAATTCGTCGGTCGACGACAATCACAACAACAACAATCAACGTGAACTATTAGTGATAATAAAATAAATACGTGTGTGATAAAAAAAAAATAATAATAATAATTATTTATGGTGATTCAATAACGAGAAAATTTTGATTTTTTATTTTTAAATATCAATTCATTCAATCATTCATTCATTCATTCATTGAATCGTTCGTCCTCTCGTTTTATTATCAATTTTTTTTTTTTTTATGTCAAATCGAGAGGGTGCGAAAATTATATTCGGGAAATTTTTTTTTTTTTTTTAATAAGGTTTAACAAAAGGTCGGATAGAATTTTAAATGTATGGATATCCCGGTTATTGTAATTGAATAAGGAAAAACCCGTGGAACGATTAAAGTAAAACAAATGAACAAATTCGAACGAGAGGAAAAATCTGGGGGATGAAAGGCGTGAATCAGCAGCAGGAGCAGGAGGAACAACAAACGGGAAAAAAAAAATTTTATCGGGGAAACATACAAAAAAAAAAAAAAAACAGATGGTGCGTAACTACTTTTTGCCTTATTTTTTTTTTTGTGTGTTGTTTTTCTTATTTTTTATTTTCCTTTCATTTGAATCCCTTTTTTTTATCGTTTCCCAAATTTTCAAAATTTTTTAGGAATGGGAAGAAGGGAGGGAGGGGGGAGGGAAACGATATAAAAATTTTTTATTATAATTTTTTATCGTCGTCATTTTTTTTTTTTTATCGAGAGGGTAGAATATCAATAATTATTGTTTGTTTAAACAATTAATTTTAGTTTAACCATTTTATTTAACGTATTGATGATCCCCCAAAAAGAAAAAAAAACAAATATGGCGACGGAACATGTAAGCTGAACACATTTTATTTTAATTCGTAACAAAATTAGAAATTTAAGGACGGAAACAAGGTGGGAATTTTTTTTTTTTTTTGTTAGTGATAACCTATTATCACGGAACCTTTTTTTGGAATGATGTTCTTGTATTTGATATGTATGTGTGTGTGTGTGTGTGATTTAATTTTGAAAATTTGATAGTTGGAAATAATAAATTTTTAGTCGGACTCCGATATTGCATTATATAATTTAATAGATGTTTCAACGGTAACTAGTAAGAGCACTTAACATTTTGACATTCGTTAATTATATTCAACAAAATTTCAAATTCCCTATAAATTATTTCTAGAAATCTCTTGTTACTCTTTCCGTTTTTACTCTATCATTTTTCCTCCTACCAACACGCATTATTATTTATTTATCTACGTTTAAATTTGAGGGGGAGGGGAGGGAAAAGTGGGAGAAAGCTCCTAAAAAAAAAACAAAAAAATTCTTTTTAATTTATTGAAATTAAAAAGCTATGATGCTTCCACTATTTCCACCTTCGAATTCGTTATTTAAAAAAAGAAAAAATTTTTGTTTTACACAAGAAAAGGAAAACAAAGGTAAACAAAGGAAATAAAATAAAAAAAGGAGTGTGACGTATGTAGAATGAGATTTTCCAGGGAAAAATAAAAATCGTACGCACGGTTCGTTTTTGTATAAAAATAAAACAAACGACCATCAAATGTAAATTGGAATGAAAATAAAATAAAAAAAACTATTCATTCGGATTTAACAAATAGAATCATTTGCCACAAAATAAAAGGTTAAAGGTTAACGAAAAAAAAAAAGGAGGAAAATAGTCGGGGAGAAAAAAAGAAAAAAAAAAAAGAAAAACCTTTACTTGATTTGTGTTTGACTTGTTTTTAAATGTTTTATTTCTTTTATTTATTTTCAACCATTTTTATTTTATATTATTATTATTATTATGTAAAATTTCAATATAAATAAATTAAAATGAAAAAAGAAATAAAATAAAAAAAAATTATGGTGAAAATTTTTTGGGCGTGGAAACAACTGGAACTGGAATCAAGAGAAAAAGAAAAAAAAAAAAATTCGTCCCCCGTTTTATGATGAAAAATAAAATATTATTATTATTATTATTTATTTTTATTTTTTAATTTGGCAACACTGATTAATATATAATAATAATAATAATAATTTTGTCACGTAGTAAATTCACCATCTGGAAAAATTTGAAATTGGAGAAATTTTCTTTTTGTTTTTTTACAACGCGTTCCAGTAAAAATTTTTATTCTTACTTCTAATTTTGCCAATTTTTTTTTCGTTTCCTTTATTATTATTATTATTATTATTATTATTATTAGAAAAAGGAAAACGGGAAAAAAGCGTTAAAACTTTTTTTTTTTTTTATTACTTTATTTTTAGGTTTGTTTGAACAACAATAAATAATTCCAGACAATTTTTTTCTTCTTTTTTTTTGTTTTAATATTATTATTTCCGGTAAATAAGGAAAAAGGAAAAAAGCAAAATAAAAAAAAATAAAACGAAACATTACGTTTTTTCTTTTCTTTTTTTTGTTTATAGTAATAATATTAATAATAAGAAAAAAAAAGAGTGCGCTAGTGTTCCATGGTTGACATGCATTTACATCACGTCGAATTATTTAATTAATTTTATTAGTTTTATTAGTTTTATTTATTAATTTAGTTATAAGTTATATATCAAAAGTTTTGTTATTGAGTGTAGTTTTTGGTGATATAATTAGTTTTTTATATTATTTAGTAATAACTAAATTATTTCAAGTTTAAATTTACAAATAATCATGTGACAAAAAGAAGCGTGGGCTATAGAAAACCTTAGAAGACATCTTATTACATATGAGTTATATAGATAAGTACCTTATTTTAAAACTTAAATTTTGCTTGCAAAAAAAATTTTAGGCTTACAAATAAATTGAACACATAACCAAAAAAATTTTTTTTTTAAAATATTTCTTTTGTTAATTATAAGTAATTTGATTAATTATCCTTTTATCTTATTTAATAAAATAAGTATTAAAATAGTTTAATAATAATAATAATAATATATTGGTTGATGCTTGATTTTTTCAGAGTGAAATTTTTATACCCATGTGGTTAAGTGTTAACTTGTGATTGTGTGTTGTTTTAGCCTTGTTTTAAGCCAACTTATTTCATTGTAACATACCTTATTAATAGTGGCACAATGTAACTAATACCTTTCTTAAACCTGAATCAAATTAGGAAAAAACTAGTAGCCTTTATATTAATGAGGAAGGGTACAACAGATTTTTCTTTAACCAGACTTCAGTTGATAAATTTATATTGGTTTAATGTAATGTATAGCATGATATAACATCTCTGTACTCTGTAATCTTTAAGTGTTAATCTACTGATTGTTTTAATAAAAAATATTTTATGTTATTCTCCTTTTTAATCTACATCAACACTGGGAAACATCAACCTTTCTATATAGTACCTAATAATAGTACAAAATTGTAATTTAAGTGCATACAGTAAAGTGTAGTGTGTGTGTAATTTATTTTATCCTTAAATTAGTTTGTTTTGTTATTGATTAGTTTATAATCTTGATAGTGTAATATTGCCTGTAAATTTGATTCAAGATCAATTAATTATAAATAAGTAGCCTTTTAGTATTTGATTCTAATGTAAAAATTGTGAAAAAGCATTATACATTTGTGGGAGCTCAACTTTACATATCTTAAGTTGAAGTCTACCTGCATATTATAGCTAAGTAGTCTAGCCAAATATCTCTACCATACTCATTGAAAATAGGAATAGTTTAACAAAATAGTTTAATAAAAATATTTGATGGTAATACCTGATTTAATATATCAATTGGGTAAAAAATTTGTTCTGTCCAATCCAGTTGTTTAATAACTAGTGTTCTAATTGCATAATATTCAACCTTACATTAAATTGTTTCTGCCTTATTGCAGCATATTTTACATGATTTACAGCAAATTGACTTTTATAAGAGTAAGAGACATAAGTGGTAAGTTTACAAAAATTTACCAAAAGTTGTAATACTTGGACAATGAGAAGAAAATCCTCAAAAAGAAGTGACAAAGTTAACACCACCAATGTGGACACAAAGAATAGAAAAAAAAAATTGAAAAACTAAGATCACTAATATCTGAAATGAACAAAAATAATATGCTAAATAAGAGAAGGACAATAAAAAAAATGTATTGTATTAAAAAGATAGATAAGTTGAAGACAAAGGAAGATATAGAACTTAACATAGAAATGTTAAAGCAAAAAGTGTTGCTATATTTTCTCAGAGAATAAGGAGATATAAAAAAAGAGAGCAGTTTTGGGGGCAAAATAAATTGTTTGAATCAGACCCAAAGAAATTTTATAGAACACTTTGAGGGCAGAACATGCAAAATGGATCCACCACCTTAGTTCTAAAAAAATGGCAGACTTTTGGTCGAATATTTGGGAAAAATCTCATCCATTAAATAAAAATTCTTCTGCACGGATGAAAAAGGAAGAGGAAACTAGAATTTTCCGATATGACAATGACAATGACTTAGAAATTTGTTTAAAAAACGATGCCAACTGGAAAAGTCTATACTATAAATAGGACCTACGAAATTCGAAAACTTACTCTTGAGGAATCGGGTAGAAACCTGGAATAAGTGCTTTAAAAAAAAAAAAAATTCCGACAAGTATTTGGCGTGTTCAAAAGTGAAAATAATAATAATAATATTTTTTTTTTGTGAATTTTTCAAAAGAAAAGCTGAGGGAGAGAAGGAGGGGGGTAAAAATTTTTCCAAAAATTTTTTCATTTCTTATTTATTTATCCCATCCGACATATGAAAAAAAAATTCTAGAATCATCAATTTCAATTATTTCAATCTCATTATTTTTCAGTCAGTCAGTCAGTCATTCGTAATTGATTTAATTTTTTCTATTTGTAAAATCAAACACAACCCTCAACTTCCTTCTCGTCGGTTATTGCCACGTCCGTACAAATTATTTTAACCCGCCATTTTTTACGCGACAATTCTGACGTCATTCAAACAAATGGTAAAAAAAAAAAAAAATTTACAACAAGGAACAATTTTTTTTTTTTTTTTTTTTTTTTATGTAAAATATGTTTTTGTACAGTCACAGCAGATGCCTTTGAAAACAATGAATGTTGTTGTTCAAACTAAACAAAACAAAACAAAAACGAAACGATATGAAAAAAAAAAAAAAAAAAAAAAAAAAACATTTTTTTAATTTGTCAGATTTTTTTATTGCTTTCACGCCACTTGTATGTAACATGCAAATCAACTAGAAAGAAGGTTATATATCACAATTAATAAAAAATAAAGTTGACACCGCATACACTCGAAAACTCACACACACACGCGAATTTTCCATCTCTCTCTCTCTCTCTCTCTCAATTGGTCTGACTCACTTCTATTGATGAATTGACGATGTTTTTTTTTTTTTTTTTTCAGCCCTTCCAATTAGGCGAATGTTAAAAAGTGACGATTTGTTTAACTTCATAAATGACTCTGCAAGACACCAATTTTGAATTCTACAGACCCGTCGTTATTATTGCCACGATTTCGAAAAATTTCATGTAAGTGTTATATATATATATATATAAAAAAAAACATTTATCATTTTTTTTGACGTTTTTTTTTTTAACTAATTACGTTGAGAAAATGCATCGAATTTTCTCCATTCATATATTTATATATATATGAAATTTTATGGTTTCCAATTTGATAATAATAATAATGATGATAATTTCCTTACGTTCACGGTTATTCGATCCGTACAAAAAAAAAAAAACCATGACGATAATTTCTTTTTCCTTTTTTCCTTTTTCCCTTTTTTTTTTTTTAATGGTGGTAAGACTGGAAAAAAAAGAAAAAAAAACCTTTGAAAAGATAAAGTGTTAATTGACGTTATTTATTTCGTCTTCATGCAATTTATTTATAAGTGGTTGAAGAAAAAAGAAAAAAAAAAAAGAAAAAAAAAGATACCAATTAATTTTATTTGTTAAACGGATTTTATAAAAAATAGGAAAAAATATTATTATTATTATTATTATCATTATGACTACCGCCATTTTTTTTTTTTTTTGTATTTTCTTTCTTTCTTTTGAATTCGAAATTTATATGATAATTTTTTTTTAAATTGCAAAAATTAATTCTATTGCCACTTTTTTTTTATTTATAAAAATGACTAATTTTGACAAATTATCGATTCGAGAAAGAGAGAGAGAGAGGGGGGGGGAAGTGAGAGGGGGAGAGAGAAAGGTAAAAATAATAATAATAATATTATTATTTACGATTTTCATTCACGTTTTTCTTTCTTTTTTTTTTTGTTTAAATTAAAAATAATTTATTAAAATTTATTTTCTTTTTTTTTTTGTCTTATTGTCATAATCAATTTTGACGTCGTGGCATTTGATAAACGGGTAAAAAAAATAAAAGAGAAAATTATTATTATTATTATTATTATTATTATTAATATTATTATTCTTTTTTTTTTTTTTTGTTTTTTTTGAAAAAATGAAAAATATTCAAAGTAGTTCGAAAATTAAATAAAATTAATTTAAATGGAAGTGACAGACGTTTAATTCTTAAGAGGGCATTTTTCATTTTGGTCTAATCTAATCCCACTTTAAAAAAGGAAAAAAAAAAGGAAAAAGGAAAAAAATTAAAAATTAAAAATGATTTCCTAAAATTTTTCATTTTTTTTTATTTTTATTTAATTAAAAAAAAAATAATAATAATAAATTTATCGATATCGTTTTATTTTGTTTTGTTTGTTTGTTTGTTTGTTTGTTTTCTATTGAATTATCATTATATCACAATTTCTTTTGTGATTTATAAACAAATCAAAATCGACGTCGTCATCAAAATGAAAAAAAAATTTTTTTACTCCCTCGAATAATTTTTTTTTATTTTTTAGAATAATAAATTCGTTACGTAAGAGAGAGAGCGAGAGAGCTAGAGAGAGAGAGAGAGAGAGAGAGGGAATTCTCCAGATAGCTTTGAATCTAAAGATGATATAATTTCCCATTAAAATTTTTTTTTTTTTTTTTTTTTTTTACAACCGACCTTTCTCTCATTTGACTGTTGAGAATAACGAAAGAGGGTTTTTTGTCTCTTGCGAGCCACAAATATCGTGGCGCTAAGGCGACTGATGTTACCGAGTGCTAATGAATCCATTAACTAAGGATTGACCATCTAAACCCGGATTCCTTTACCTTACGCCTCATTTGTAATCAACCCTAAAGGAGGAGGAGGAGGAGGAGAAGGACGACGAAAATAAATTATGACGAGATATAAAACGCTGAAAGATGGTTTTTTTAAAGGGAATATCACGTCTCCAGTGATGTAAAAAAAAAAAAACCTTTACCTAGACGTTTTTTTTTTATTCTTCATTAAACATTTTTACATATTTCTTTTCCTTTTAAATAAAACCCTTTCATTATTATTATTATTATTATTATTATTATTATTATTATCTACTTTTTCATTGTTTCATTTTCAAAAATCCAGAAAAAAATTAGAACTTTGAAAAAAAAATTCAATAAATTTTCTACAGCTTTCGGTGCTGTATCGTACTGTATCCCCCACTTCCTCCTTTTCCCCGCCACCCCAAAATGCACCCCCGTTAGAAAAATTTCATTAAAAAAAAAAAAAGAAAATTTTTTTTTTGCTCATTAATTTAAAATTAATATTATTTTCGGGTTTAATGACCTCAAACGTAAACAAAAACAATTGATGTTTACATTTTCGCGGCACAGCAGCCAATCGCACGAAAGCCTGAATTATTTTTTTCCCCCCGCGTACGCGTGTGACGTCATTCGTAATATAAAATAAAAACAAATGCGTTAAAATAAATGTAAAAGTCGTCGTCGTAATCATCATCATCATTCGTTTCATTAGAAAAAATTATTATTATTATTATTATTATTTTTCCTTTTCTGAATAAATATTAAATAAGTTGTAAAAGAAGAAAAATGTATTTATTTTTTGTGAGAGAGAATGAGGGGAAGAGAGAGAGTGAGAGAGAGAGAGGAGTGGGAAGAAAATAAGAATGAAAGGAAGAAAAAAGGTCATCACGAGAAGAATTTCCCCGTCTTTTCATTGCTTATTTATTTATAATATCATTTTCATTTTTCCTCTTGATTAATATGATTAAGTAGTATATGTCGGAAAAAGGAGTTAAAATTGAGAAGGGTTGATAAACCTCAGCCCGAGCTCGTTATTAATCTAATTTTACCGAGAGAAATTTTCTAAAAAAAAAAAAAAAAAACTTTTTTACTTTCTTTTTTTCTTTCTTCATTATTTTATATAATTTTATAGAGTCCATCCGTTTCCGGATTTCTTACGAAGTTTTCTTCCTTTTATTATTATTATTATTTATTTATTTATTTTTATATTCGCCTATTTTATTTACTACTTTTCCGATTCGATTTTAATTTAACATTTTTTATTTTTTCTCGTTCGAATCGTTTTCCTTTTCCCGCCCTCCCCATCTTCCTCCCCACACACTTTTCCAAAAATATATTCGGGTGTTGTTCATTTTCCTTTTTTCCGAAAATAGTTTTTTTTGTTTTTAAAAATTCAAGTCATTTGCATAAAAAAATAAATAAAAAACAGGAGAGAGAGAGAGAAACAGAAAAATTGTAGAAGATTATTTTATTGCACTTCTGTTGGTTTGCGATTTGGGATTCGTTTCCGTTGCAACGCACCCCCTCCCCTCCCCCCATCTGCCCCCAACCAAACTCCCAAACAATCATTCTTCATGCAAATCCTTTCCTTTCTTTCTTTCCTTTTTTTTTTTTTTTTTTATAATTTATTCTAGTTAGTTAACTTTAAAGCTTTTTAATGAATATTTAACGAGACCGGATTTTATATTTTTTTTTAACTCGTTATAACAACGTTAATTATTATTTTAAAAAAAAATTTTCCCGGTTTAAATCACGTGATTTCACGCGTTGAAATTGCATAACCAATTTTTTAATAATAATTTTTTTTCTCATAAAAAAAACAACAGCAACAACATGTCAAAGGTTAAAAGGTTAAGAAATTGTTTAAGTATATTCATAAAATACCTCTCTTCACACTCGCTCCTCCCTTCTCCCCCTCTCCTCGTTCAAAACCAAAACAAATTTTTTCAATTTTTTACGTCTCGCGAAAATGTAATTTAAATAATAAAAAAAAAATATTTTTAAAATGGCGTCGTCGTCGTCGTCGTCATCGTCATCCCATGAATAAAAATTTATTTCTATATATTTCTCGTGTATTCCATTAAAACAAAAGGACAGAAAAATTTTTTGGTTAAAATGAAAACGAGTAAAATAAAATTTATAAAATGGTATTCTTGTTTTTAAATGAATTTAGAAAAAGGGAGAGACAAGTTAACTATGCGGTCATCCCAAAACATCACTTTTCGATTTCCTTTGTTTCAAACAAAAAAAAAAGAAAAACTTTTAAATAAGTTGGTCTAACGTTTATAAAATGGGGTTTTTTAAAACAGGGGAGGAAGGGGTGGATTTCCCCAAATGTAATTGTCACTATTTTAAATCACAATAAAAACCCGCACGTACGCACACACGCACATTCTTTGAATATTTTTAAACTACGTAAAATAAAATAAATAAAACATGGCGGCGGTCGGTCAGTTTTTCGCGAGTTTGTGTTTTTCATTTATTTTTTTTACCGGAAATAATAAAAGTATATAAAACGATGAGTTATTATTATTATTATTTTTAAATTACAAAATGCAATTGTGGTTTGTTTTTGTTTTCAATTTACAAAATTTCGGTCAAAAATCTAATCAAAAAAAAAAAAAAAAGTATTCGGTATGGAAGAGTTGAATGGAACGAACGATACGGTTGAACGATTCTTTTCCTTTGATACAAAAGGTTATTAATAAGTTAGTTATTGTTTTACTTTTTTTTTTTAACAAACAGAGAGAGAGAGGAGAAGACCCTTTCGATAGGGTAAACAGAGAAACAGGTCAAATAATGCTATAGGGATAAAAAACCATACTCAAATTCGAATTTGAACAAGAAGGGATGATGATGATGATGATGATGATATAAAAAGGGAGAGAAAACAACGTTGAGGGTGGCCTCAACTTTCGGGGTTTGGTGGTCTTCAATCTGCCATAATCCAATGCAGAATTACGCACAGCTGGTGCGTAATTTTTCTTTTTTTTTTTACTTCGTCTTAACAGTGAAAAAAAAAATAATGATAATAATAAGAATAACGATATATTGAAAGGATATTTTAAAAGGAAATTTATTGAAAAAAAAAACGAACGGAATAGGAAAAGGAAAGAAAAGGAAAAGGAAAAGGAAAACGTTTTTAGCGTTTTTTCCTAATATCAGTTCTTTTGATAAATACAATCAATTTAAACGTGGACATAATAATAATAATAGTAATAAAATTGTAAGGAATTTTTTTTGTTTGTACGAATGTTCAATTCCTTTGGTTTTTTTCTTTTTGTTTAAATGAAAACAAGCCAAAGCTTTAAATTATGTAATAGGTTACTAGGGGTCACAAATAAAGGGTCGGAAAAATAAGCCCGAGTGGCAGGATGAGTGATGGAACTGGTGTGTGTGTGTGTTGTTACTGTAAAGGGTAGCGTATGACGAAGAAGAGGAAGCTAAAACTCTTAGAGAAAACTTTTGGGTCACCCATATGTCACACTCATCCGCTACTACTCGCCCCCATTTTTTTTTTTTTTTTTTTTTCTAAATCATCTTTTTCTATTTTTCCGTGTCTCTATCAATCAATTTTTTATATAAATTTTTTTTTTATTACAAAACGTGAAGAAAATGTATTGATTGTTATATCGATTGTTAGTTCGTACGAAACAATTTTTGATTGTTTTGTTTGTTTGTTTGTTCCCTTACGATTAAATTTAAAAATTTATCATTGTTAAATAATATTTTGGATTTGTGTTTTTAAGTTTGTCAGAAAAAAGAGAGAGAGAAAGAGAAAAAGGGAGAGAGAGAGAGGGCATAACATGTGTTTATAAACATATCTGGAATGAAAATCTGTTTTTTTAGTTTGTCTTCAAACCAAAAATTCAATTAGTAATTTTACACATCAACAGAATTTTTTAATAATTTAAATAATTTATTTTTTTTAAATGAAATTATTTCATTATTAATTAACAACAACAGCAACAGCAACAGGAACAATTCACGGTTTAAAATCCTTTCACATCATTATCATTATCATTATCATCAACTAGGAATAAAATTTTCCCTCAGAAACATGACACAGAGATTTTAAAAAAATATATATTTGATTCTGTAAAATGTTTAGTCTTGTTTTAAATATTGATAATAACATTTATTTGTTTTTTTTGGAACAAAATAAAAATTAATTATTATTTTAAATAATGATTGTAAAAAAAAAAAAAAAAAAGAAAATGGCGTCGATAATGCGAAACTAGCCTTCTTTAATTCAATTGAGTGAAAATAATTCAGTTCAAACACACTCAAAACTTGTCAATTTTTTTTTTTTTTTTATTCTTTTATTATTATATTAAATTGATAAATCTGTTTTGATGTGGTAGAAATCTCAAAAGTCTACTCCTCCTCCTACTACTACCACTACTACTACTACTTGTTAATCCCTTTTTATTGTAAACCAAGCACTTGCTTATTTATAAAAAAAGGTGCAATTGTCAATATAAGAGAGTTTTTTTTTTTTTTTACCCTTGTCCCTCTCTCTCTCTCTCTCTCTCAATTCGGTAGTTTTACAGTGGCAAGTTGTGAATAAAAAGCCGTATAATGTTTGCCTATTTTTTTTTTTAAGCGTTTTTTATTATTATTATTATTATTTTTTTTTTACTACTAGTACTATTCTGTCACTTTGAAGGATGTGTTTTGTTTTTTTTTTTTTTTTTTATTGTTTGCTCGGAGAGGGTTTACTACTACCACTACATCTGTCTCGGTAATGGATAGTTTAAATTCTATCCCGACATATGTACGAATTTAAATTGTTTAAAAAAAAAATTTTGTTTTGATTTTGATTTTTTTTTTATCCGTTTCCGTTTGTTCAAATAATAATAATAATAATAATCAATTAAAATTTCACACTTTGATATTATCGTTCCATATTGTTACCTTTTTACGTTTTTGTTTGTTTTCTTTTTTTTTTTTTTAACCCAAAAGAAATTTAAAAAAATTTTTCCGTAGTATTTTTCGTATTATTTTCCATCTCTCTCTCTATCTCTCTCGCTCTCTTTACACGTTTTAAATTTAAATGTTTATTTTTTTGGGGGGAAATGATTTTTCGTAGATTTTATTTATTTTAAACCCTTTTCGTTTTTTCAAAATTTTTATTTTTGAACCCTTTTTGTTTCCTTTACTTGGTGATGGTGGTGGTGGTAGTGTTGGAAATGGTGGTGGTGATGGTGATGGT